>NW_027195418.1:35000-150000 GCF_038502225.1 Cherax quadricarinatus | reverse complement strand
GTACAGAAGACAGAGAACTCAGGAAAATAAAGAAATCAGCCGAAGAGCCAGAAACGAATATGCACAGATAAGAAGGGAGGCTCAGAGACAATATGAAAATGACATAGCATCAAAAGTAAAGACTGACCCGAAGCTGTTGTACAGCCACATCAGGAGGAAAACAACAGTCAAGGACCAGGTAATCAGACTGAGGAAGGGTGATGGGGAATTCACAAGAAACGACCGAGAGGTATGTCAGGAGCTCAACACAAGATTTAAAGAGGTATTTACAGTGGAAACCAGTAGGACTCCAAGAAATCAGAACAGGGGGGCACACTAGCAAGTGCTGGATGAGGTACATATAACCAAGGAGGAGGTGAAGAAGCTGCTATGCGAACTTGACACCTCAAAGGCGGTGGGACCAGACAACATCTCTCCATGGGTCCTTAAAGAGGGAGCAGAGATATTGTGTGAGCCATTAACAAAGATCTTCAACACATCATTTGAAACTGGGCAACTCCCTGAGGTATGGAAAATGGCAAATGTAGTCCCAATTTTTAAGAAGGGAGACAGACATGAGGCACTAAACTACAGACCTGTATCACTAACGTGTATAGTATGCAAGGTCATGGAGAAGATCATCAGGAGGAGAGTGGTGGGGCACCTGGAAAGAAACAAGTGTATAATTGACAACCAGCACGGTTTCAGGGAAGGAAAATCCTGTGTCACAAACCTACTAGAGTTTTATGACAAGGTGACAGAAGTAAGACAAGAGAGAGAGGGGTGGATCGACTGCGTATTTTTGGACTGCAAGAAGGCTTTCGACACAGTTCCTCACAAGAGGTTACTGCAAAAGCCAGAGGACTAGGCACACATAACAGGAAAGGCACTGCAATGGATCAGAGAATATCTGACAGGGAGGCAACAACGAGTCATGGTACGCGACGAGGTGTCAGAGTGGGCGCCTGTGACAAGCGGGGTTCCACAGGGGTCAGTCCTAGGACTTGTGCTGTTCTTGGTATACGTGAACGACATAACGGAAGGGATAGACTCAGAAGTGTCCTTGTTTGCAGACGATGTGAAGTTAATGAGAAGAATCGAATCGGACGAGGATCAGGCAGGACTACAAAGAGATCTGGACAGGCTACAAGCCTGGTCCAGCAACTGGCTCCTTGAATTTAACCCTGCCAAATGCAAAGTCATGAAGATTGGGGAAGGGCAAAGAAGACCGCAGACACAATATAGTTTAGATGGCCAAAGACTGCAAACCTCACTCAAGGAAAAAGATCTGGGGGTGAGTATAACACCGAGCATATCTCCTGAGGCACACATCAATCAGATAACTGCTGCAGCATACGGCCGCCTGGCAAACCTACGGATAGCGTTCCGTTACCTCAGTAAGGATTCGTTTAAGACTCTGTACACCATCTACGTCAGGCCCATACTGGAGTATACAGCACCAGTTTGGAATCCACACCTAGTCAAGCACGTCAAGAAATTAGAGAAAGTGCAAAGGTTTGCAACAAGACTAGTCCCAGAGCTACGGGGATTGTCCTATGAAAAAAGGTTGAGGGAAATCGGCCTGACGACACTGGAGGCCAGGAGGGTCATGGGAGACATGATAACGACATATAAAATACTGCACGGAATAGACGAGGTGGACAAAGACGGGATGTTCCAGAGATGGGACACAGACACAAGAGGTCACAATTGGAAGTTGAAGACTCAGATGAATCAAAGGGATGTTAGGAAGTATTTCTTCAGTCATAGAGTAGTCAGGCCATGGAATAGCCTAGAAAGTGATGTGGTGGAGGCATGAACCATACATAGTTTTAAGGCAAGGTATGATAGAGCTCATGGGGCAGGGAGAGAGAGGACCTAGTAGCAATCAGCGAAGAGGCGGGGCCAGGAGCTGTGACTCGACCCCTGTAACCACAAATAGGTGAGTACAAATAGGTGAGTACACACACACACACACACACACACACACACACATACACACACACACACACACACATACACACACACACACACACACAGTCAGTCAGCAGACGTGGGTCACAAGGCTCCGAGAACTTTAGTGGTTTTTAAGTCTTGCAGTAAGTGCTAGCAGTAATAAGTGGTAGTGACAACGTCAGTGAACAATCCTACGAGTGATAACCAGAGTTATTAGTTAAAAAAAGTCGAGAGGAAGCCTGAAATCTTTAATATTTCAAAGTGTCAAACCGTTAGTGGCTAGTAGGCTTCTGTTGCTACACAGATTCAAATATACAAAGATTCAAGTGAGTGTGGAAGCGGGTGTTCAAGAATTTCGAGAGATTGGATAACAAGTGAAATGTGGGGCACCATACAGTGAGAGTGAAAAAGTTAATAAGCAAAAGTAGAAAGGAAAAATATATATAACAAGGGAAGGTGGCAGTAGGCCTGCTGAAACAGTGACGTCACAACAGTTGTGTGACATTATACATATAAAGTGTAACACCGAATGTGAAGTGTATTCCAATATAAGTGAAGTGTATTCTATCATAAGTGACATTGAGGGACGCAGGATGTATGAGCATATACGGTTATAAAGATCAAGGGTGAAGAATTTTCAAAATAGTGATAGAAGGCGTGTGTACAACGACTACGTCATCAGCATCTGGCAACTTGTCATCGCATCACTGCCAGCTTAAGTATCACTCACCTGTTGGGGTTGTTTTGGGGGTTCTGAATCCTGGCCTTGCGTCACTGTTAGATACTGGTCACTCACTCCTGCAAGCTATTACCAGAATTAGAGCAGAAATAACATAGATAAGGTGAAGATAGGGTTGACTAGCGAGGAGCAGCCTAGCGAGGGGAAGCCTAGTGAGGGGAAGCCTAGTGAGGGTGACGTCAGACACTCCTAGAAGCTGAGACAAGCTAAATTTTACAACCTAATTACTTTCTGTGTTTTATAAGTAGAAGTGATAAGTGCTAGAATCACTGTTGGTAGTTTTAGAAATACGGGTATTACTACTGATATTTATTAGCAGTATGAATACTTAGAAGTGGGGGCACACATACACACGAGCACACACACACACACACACACACACACACACACACACACACACACACACACACACACACACACACACACACACACACACACACACACACACACACACACACACACACACACACACACACACACACACACACACAAACACACAAACACACACACAAACACACACACATACAGACACACACACACACCCATATACAGGATTTCACACCTTCCTGTGAAGTGACCCTCTAACCCTTCCTTCCTCCCCCCCTGCCTCTCCCTCTCCTCTCCTCTCTCTTCCTCTCTCTCTCTCTCTCTCTCTCTCTCTCTCTCTCTCTCTCTCTCTCTCTCTCTCTCTCTCTCTCTCTCTCTCTCTCTCTCTCTCTCCTCTCTCTCCTCTCTTCCTCTCCCTCCCCTTCTCTCATCTCTCTTCCTCTCCCTCTTCCTCTCCCTCTTCCTCTCTCTCTTCCTCTCACTCTTTCTCTCTTCCTCTCTCTCCCTCTCCCTCCCTCTCCCTCTCTCTCTCCCCCTCTCTCTCTTCCTCTCTTTCTCTCTCTCTTCCTCTTCTCTCTCTCTCCCTCTCTTCCCTTTTCACTCCCCCCTCTCTCTTACCTTTTCCCTCTCTCTCTCACTTTCTCCCCCTTTTCCCCTCCTACCCTCCCCTTCTCTCTCTTTCTCCCTCTCTCTCACTCTCTCCCCCTTTTTCTTTTTCACTTTCTCTTTCACTAAAAAAAAAAAAAAATGGTTGGGACTCTCAGGAATCAGGGATCAGATGACAATGGTACTGGTAGGGAGGAATGGATGGAGGAGCAGTGGAAAAGGATAGAGCAAGAATGGGAGAGAAAATTAGGAGAGCTTTCTGAAAAAATGGAGAAAGAGCTCTCTGTGAAATGGGAAGAGAGGTTGGAGAAGGAGACGAAGAATTGGGAGGCACAAGTCGAAACTGCAGTAGCCAGGGTAAAAGTCCTAGAATTTGAGGTAAACAGGCTGAAGCAAGTCTCAGGGGTAGTGACCAGAGAAGACACACCATACGAAGCTGAGAGGCTGAACAGGAAGGAAGGAGATATGAAATATGCTAAGGTCCTATCAGCCTGCAAAGAAGGGCCAGGGAGTGGAAGAGAAGAGCAGATGGGTGCAGATGGAGAGGGAGATAGGTCGAATGCTGAGGCACAACCATGCTACCAAGAGCCACTGGAAAAATCAAGGGAGAAAATGACCACATACAGACAGGAACCAGAGTCACAGAGGGAGAGGCAATGGGAGGAGGAAAAGGCAAAATCAGTGTTTATCCATGGGCTTCAGGAGAGAGAGGAAAGGACACACACTGAAAGACGGCAGGAAGAAAGAAAGGAGATTGAGAAAATCATCACGGAAATAGGGGGAGAAGACATGGACGAGATTGTAAATTTTCAGAGAATAGGGGGGTACTTGAAGGGAAGAAACCGACCAATCAAGCAGATTCTCAGGACAGAAACAGTGCGGAACAGGATCCTCCAAGAAAAACCACGGTTGAGAAGCTCGGAAGAGTACAAGAAGGTGTTCCTAGACAGAGACAGAACACAAAAAGAGAGACAGCAGCTGAGGGAGAGGACAAAAAAGCGAAAGGAGCTAGGAAAGGAGACAAGGATGGAACCAGCAGAGGTCAGTCAGAGCAGAACAGAGCAGCAAGAGCAAGCACACACACAACTATCCTCAGAACCCCACAACCTATCACACCATCCCAACACACAACACAATCCATACCCACAGCTTCCACCCAACCCCCAACCATAGAATCCCACAGTATGCTACCAGGTCTCCCACCCCCACAGGCCCCCCAAACCACAGTGTTGGAAAGGAAACTGAAGGTATGGTACACAAATGCTGATGGAATAACAAACAAGTGGGAGGAGTGGCACGAAAGAGTCAAAGAGGCATCACCAGACATCATAGCAATCACAGAAACCAAGCTTACAGGTATGATAACAGATGCCATCTTCCCAACGGGATACCAGATCCTGAGGAAAGACAGAAGGAACAGAGGGGGGGGGAGGAGTGGCATTGCTGATCAAACACCGATGGAATTTTGATGAGCTGGAGAGAGGAGACATCAGAGAAGAAAGTGATTGCATAGCAGGAACGCTTCACTCTGGAGGTCTCAAGGTGATAATTGCAGGGATGTATAACCCACCACAGAACAGCAGGAGGCCAAGGCAAGAGTATGACGAGAGCAATAGAGCGATGGTTGACACACTGGCTGCAGTGGCCAGAAGAGCTCATACATGCAGGGCAAAGCTCCTGATCATGGGCGACTTTAACCACAAGGAGATCGAATGGGAGAACTTGGAGCCACATGGGGGCCAAGATACATGGAGGGCTAAGATGATGGAGGTGGTACTGGAAAACTTCATGTACCAACACGTAAGGGACATTACAAGAGAGAGAGGAGAGGATGAACCAGCAAGACTGGACTTAGTATTCACCTTGAGTGGAGCAGATATTGAGGACATCACATATGAAAGACCCCTTGGGGCCAGCGATCATGTGGTTTTGAGCTTTGAATACACAGTAGAGCTAGAAGTGGAGGGGGAAGCAGGAAGGCCAGGACGAATGAAACCAAACTACAGGAAAGGGGACTACACAGGAATGAGGAACTTCCTGAATGAGGTTCAGTGGGACAGAGAACTGGCAGGGAAACCAGTTAATGAGATGATGGAATATGTAGTCACAATGTGCAAGGAGGCTGAGGAGAGGTTTGTACCCAAGGGTAACAGGAATAATGAAAATGCCAGGATGAGCCCATGGTTCACTCAAAGATGCAAGGAGGCTAAAACCAAGTGTGCTAGATAATGGAAGAAATATAGAAGGAAAAGGATCCAGGAGAATAAGGAGAGCAGTCGTAGAGCCAGAAACGAATATGCACAGATAAGAAGGGAGGCCCAACGTCAATATGAAAACGACATAGCAGCAAAAGCCAAATCTGAACCGAAGCTGTTATACAGCCACATCAGGAAGAAAACAACCATCAAGGACCAGGTAATCAGGCTAAGGAAGGAAGGAGGAGAGACAACAAGAAATGACAGTGAAGTATGTGAGGAACTCAACAAGAGTTTCAAAGAAGTGTTCACAGAGGAGACAGAAGGGGCTCCAGAAAGACGGAGAGGTGGGGTACACCACCATGTGCTGGACACAGTACACACAACCAAGGAAGAAGTGAAGAGGCTTCTGAGTGAGCTAGATACCTCAAAGGCAATGGGGCCAGATAACATCTCTCCATGGGTCCTGAGAGAGGGAGCAGAGGCGCTATGTGTACCCCTAACAACAATATTCAATACATCTATCGAAACAGGGAGACTGCCTGAGGCATGGAAGACAGCAAATGTGGTACCAATCTTTAAAAAAGGAGACAGACATGAAGCACTAAACTACAGACCAGTGTCACTGACATGTATAGCATGCAAAATCATGGAAAAGATTGTCAGGAGAAGAATGGTGGAACATCTAGAAAGGAATGATCTCATCACCAGCAGACAACATGGTTTCAGAGACGGGAAATCCTGTGTCACAAACCTACTGAAGTTCTATGACATGGTGACAGCAGTAAGACAAGAGAGAGAGGGGTGGGTGGATTGCATTTTCTTAGACTGCAAGAAGGCGTTTGACACAGTACCACACAAGAGATTAGTGCAAAAACTGGAGGACCAAGCAGGAATAACAGGGAAGGCACTGCAATGGATCAGGGAATACTTGTCAGGAAGACAGCAGCGAGTAATGGTACGAGGCGAGGTGTCAGAGTGGGCACCTGTGACCAGCGGGGTCCCACAGGGGTCAGTCCTAGGACCAGTGCTGTTTCTGGTATTTGTGAACGACATGACGGAAGGAATAAACTCCGAGGTGTCCCTGTTTGCAGATGACGTTGATGAGAAGAGTTCATACGATCGAAGACCAGACAGAAATACAAAGGGATCTGGACAGGCTGCAGACCTGGTCCAGCAACTGGCTCCTGGAGTTCAATCCCACCAAGTGCAAAGTCATGAGGATTGGGGAAGGGCAAAGAAGACCGCAGATGGAGTACAGTCTAGGGGGTCAGAGACTACAAACATCACTCAAGGAAAAAGATCTTGGGGTGAGTATAACACCAGGCACATCTCCTGTAGCGCACATCAACCAAATAACTGCTGCAGCATATGGGCGCCTGGCAAACCTCAGAACAGCATTCCGACATCTTAATAAGAAATCGTTCAGGACCCTGTACACCGTGTACGTTAGGCCCATACTGGAGTATGCGGCACCAGTTTGGAACCCACACCTAGCCAAGCACGTGAAGAAACTAGAGAAAGTGCAAAGGTTTGCAACAAGACTAGTCCCAGAGCTAAGAGGTATGTCCTATGAGGAGAGGTTAAGGGAAATCAACCTGATGACACTGGAGGACAGGAGAGATAGGGGGGACATGATAACGACTTACAAAATACTGAGAGGAATTGACAAGGTGGACAAAGACAGGATGTTCCAGAGACTGGACACAGTAACAAGGGGACACAGTTGGAAATTGAAGACACAGATGAATCAAAGGGATGTTAGGAAGTATTTCTTCAGCCACAGAGTAGTCAGGAAGTGGAATAGTTTGGGAAGCGATGTAGTGGAGTCAGGATCCATACATAGCTTTAAGCAGAGGTACGATAAAGCTCATGGTTCAGGGAGAGTGACCTAGTAGCGACCAGTGAAGAGGCGGGGCCAGGAGCTTGGACTCGACCCCTGCAACCTCAACTAGGTGAGTACACACACACACACACACACATACACATACACACAAACACACACACACACACACACACACACACACACACACACACACACACACACACACATACACATACACACACACACAACACACACACACACACACACACACACACACACACACACACACACACACACACACACACACACACACACACACACACACACACACACACACACACACACACACACACACACACACACACACACACACACACACACACACACACACACACACACACACACACACACACACACACACACACACACACACACACACACACACACACACACACACACACACACACATACACACACACACACACACATACACACACACACACAAAGGGAAGAACAGAATGAGTCCTTGGTTTACCCAAACGTGTAGTGAGGCAAAAACTAAGTGCACTAGAGAATGGAAAATGTACAGAAGGCAAAGGACCCAGGAAAGTAAGGAGATTAGTCGATGAGCCAGAAACGAGGCCCAGCGAAGAACGAAAGCAACATAGCATCTAAAGTCATGTCTGACCCGAAACTGCTGTATTGCCACATTAGGCGGAAGACAACAGTCAAAGACCAGGTGATCAGGCTGAGGAAAGAAGGTGGGGAACTCACAAGAAACGATCAAGGGGTATGTGAGGAGCTCAATACGAGATTTAAGGGAGTATTTACAGTGCAGACAGGAAGGACTCTGGGAAGACAGCTGAGAGGCAGATACCAACAAGGAATATACCAACAAGACTTGGATGACATACACACAACCTAGGAGGTAAAGAAGCTGCTAAATGACCTTGATACCCCAAAGGCAATGAGACTGTACATCATCTCCCCGTGGGTCCTTAGAGAAGGAGCAGAGATGTTGTGTGTGCCACTAACCACAATCTTCAACACATCTCTTGAAACTGGGCAACTACCCGAGGTATGGAAGATGGCAAATGCAGTCCCCATTTTCAAGAAACGAAAGAGAAACGAGGCACTAAACTGTTGACCAGTGTCACTGATGTGTACAGTATGCAAAGTCATGAAGAAGATTATTAGGTGGAGAGTGGTAGAGCACCTGGAACGAAACAAGATTATAAATGACAACCAGCATGGATTCACGGAAGGCAAATCCTGTGTCACAAACCTACTGGAGTTTTATGACAAGGTAACAGAATTAAGACACGAGAGAGAGAGGTTGGTTGACTGCATTTTCTTGGACTGCAAGAAGACCTTCGACACGGTTCCCCACAGGAGATTAGTGCAGAAGCTAGAGGATCAGGCACATATAACAGGAAGGGAACTACAATGGATCAGATAATACCTGACAGGGAGGCAACAACGAGTCATGGTACATGATGAGGTATCACAGTGGGAGCCTGCGACGAGTGTGGTCCCACAGGGGTCAGTCCTAGGACCAGTGCTGTTCTTGGCATATGTAAATAACATGACGGAAATGGGAATCTCAAGTCGAAGCTGCAGTAGCCAGGATAAGGGTCCTAGAAGATGAGGTAAGCAGGCTGAAGTGAGCTACAGGGGTATTGACCAGAGGCCACACAGCATATGAAATTGGGAGGCCCAACGGGAAGGAAGGAGGTATAATTTATGCTAAGGCCACATCAACCTACCAAACAGGGCCAAGGAGTGAAGTGGGAGAGCAGCTGGGTGCAGGTGCAGAGGGGGATAGGTCAAATGCAGTGGCATGAATATGCCACCAAGAGATACAGGAAAAAACAAGGGAGAAAATGGCCATGTACAGACAGGAACCAGAGTCACAGAGGGATAGGCAATGGGAGGAGGAGAGGGCGAAGTCAGGGTTTATTCATGGGCTTCAGAAGAGCAAGGGAAGGACACACACTGAAAGGCAGCAGGCAGAAAGAAAGGAAATTGAGAACATCATCACAGAAATAGGTGAAGAGTACATGTCTGAGATAGTAAATTTTTAGAGAATTGGGGGAATTTGAAGGGGAGAAAAAGACTGATCAAGCTGATTTTCAGGACATAAACAGTGTGGAACAGGATCCTCCAACAGAAACCACAGTTGAAGGACACGGCAGAACACAAGAGGGTGTTCCTAGACCGAGACAGAACACAAACAGAATGACAGCAGCTGAGGGAGAGGACACAAAAGCGAAAGGAGCTAGGAGGAGAGACAAGGACAGAATCAGCAGAGGAAAACCAGAGCAGTGCAAAGCAACAAGAGCAAGCACACACAGAACCATCCCCAGAACCCCACAACCAATCACGCTTTCCCAACACAATCCATAATCCGCACCCACAACTCCCACCCAACACTCAGCTATAGAATCCCACAGTACACTGCCAGGTCCCCCACCCTCACAGACCCACCAAAACACAGTATTGGAGAGGAAACTGAAAGTATGGTACACCAATGCTGATGGAATAACAAATAAGTGGGAGGAGTTGCATGAAAGAGTCAACGAGGCATCAACGGACATCATAGCTCTCACAGAAACCAAGCTCAGAGGTATGATAACAGATGCCATCTTTCCAACGGTATATCAGATCCTGAGGAAAGACAGAGGGAACAGAGGGGGTGGAGGAATGGCACTGGTAGTCAAAAAACCGATGAGATTTTGATGAGCTGGACAGAGGAGACAGTGGAGAAGCAAGGAATTACATAGTAGGAGCACTTCAATCTGTAAGTCCCAAGGTGGTAATTGCAACGATGTATAACCCACCATAGAACAACAGGAGGCCAAGGCAAGAGTATGATTAGAGTAACAGCAATGGTTGACACACTGGCTGAAGTGGCAAGAAGGGCTCATGAGAGCAGAACGAAGCTACTGATCATGGGTGACTTCAATCACAAGGATATCGATTGGGAGAACTTGGAGCCACATTAGGGCCAAGAAACGTGAAGCGCTAAGATGATGGAGGTGGTACTGGAAAACTTCATGTACCAACACATAAAGGACACTACCAGAGAGAAAGGAGAGGAAGAACCAGCGAGACTAGACCTAGTATTCACCTTGAGTATTGCAGATATTGAGGACATCATATATGAAACATCCCTTGGGGAAAGCGATTATGTGGTTTTAAGATTCGAATAGACAGTAGAGTTACAAGTGGGGGAAGAAGGAAGAGCCGGGCAAACGAAGCCAAACTACAAGAAGGGAGACTACGCAGGAATGAAGAACTACCTGAATGGGGTTCAGTGGGACAGAGAATTGGCAGAGAAGTCATTAAACAAGATGATGGCATATGTGACAACAATGTGCAAGGAAGCTGAGGAGAGGTTTGTGCCCAAGGGTAACAGAAATAATAAAAAAGCCAGGATGAGACCGTGGTTCACCCAAAGGTGGAGGGAGGCCAAAACCAAGTGTGCTAGGGATTTGAAGAAGTATAAAAGGCAAAGGACCGAGGAGAATAAGGAGAGCAGTCGTGGAGCCAGAAATGATTATACACATGTAAGAAGGGAGGCTCAACGACAATATGAAAGTGACATAGCAGGGAAAGCCAAATCTGACCCGAAGCTGTTGTACAGCCACATCAGGAGGAAACCAACAGTCAACGACCAGGTAATCAGGCTAAGGAAGGAAGGAGAAGAGATCACAAGAAACGACTGAGAAGTATGTGAGTAACTCAAACTGAGATTCAAAGAAATGTTCACAGAGGAGACAGAAGGAACTCCAGAAAGATGGAAAGGTGGGGTTCACCAACAAGTGTTGGACACAATACATGCAACAGAGGAAGAAGTGAAGAGGCTGCTGAGCGAGCTAGACACTTCAAAGGCGATGGGGCCGGATAACATCTCTCCATGGGTCTTGAGAGAGGGTGCAGACGTGCTATGTGTAACCCTAACAACATTATTCAACACATTTATCGAAACAGGGAGGTTACCTGAGGTACGGAAGACAGAAAATGTAGTCCCAATTTTTAAAAAAGAGACAGAGAAGAAGCAATGAACTACAGACCAGTGTCACTGACGTGTATAGTATGCAAAGTCATGGAGAAGATTATCAGAAAAGTGGTGGAACATCTAGAAAAAAATGAGCTTATCAACAACAGCCAACACGGTTTCTGGGACAGAAAATTCTGTGTCACAAACCTACTGGAGTTCTAGGACAGGGTGACAGCAGTAAGGCAAGACGGAGAGGGGTGGGTTGATTGCATTTTCTTGGAATGTAAGAAGGCATTTAACACAGTTCCACACAAGAGATTAGTGCGGAAGCTGGAGGATCAGGCCGGGATAACAGGAAAGGCACTACAATGGATCAGGGAATACCTCTCAGGAAGACAACAGAGAGTCATGGTACATGGCGAGGTGTCAGAGTGGGCGCCTTGACGAGTGGGGTTCCTCAGGGGTCAGTCGTAGGACGGGTGCTGTTTCTGGAATTTGTGAACGACATGACGGAAGGAATAGACTCCGAAGTGTCCCGGTTTGTAGATGATGTGAAGTTGATGAGAAGAATTCAATTGGATGAGGACCATGCAGAACTACAAAATAATCTGGACAGGCTGCAGGGCTAGTCCAGCAATTGGCTCAACCCCACCCCAGTCATGAAGATTGGGCCCATATTGGAATATGCAGCGCCAGTTTGGAATCCTCTCCTAGCCAAGCATGTAATGAAACTAGAGAAAGTGCAAATGTTTGCAAAAAGACTAGTCCCGGAGCTATGAAGTATGTCCTACGAGGAGAGGTTAAGGGAAATCGACCTGACGGCACTGGAAGATAGGAGAGTTAGGAGGGATATGACAACGACATATAGAATACTGGGAGGTATAGACAAGGTGGACAGAGACCGGATGTTCCGGAGATGGGAGGCAGCAACAAAGGGTCACAGTTGGCAGCTGAAGACTCAGATGAACCACAGGGATGTTATGAAGTATTTCTTCAGTCACATAGTTGTCAGGAAGTGGAATAGTCTGGGTAGTGATGTAGTGGAGGCAGGATCCATACATAGCTTTAAGAATAGGTATGATAAAGCTCACGGAGCGGGAAGAGTGACCGGGTAGCGGCCAGTTGAATAGGCGGTGCCAAGAGCTGTGACTCAACCCTCACAACCACAACTAGGTGAGTACAACTACATGAGTATACACACACACACACACACACACACACACACAGTCATAGAGTTGTCAGCAAGTGGAATAGCCTAGCAAGTGAAGTAGTGGAGGCAGGAACCATACATAGTTTTAAGAAGAGGTATGACAAAGCTCAGGAAGCAGAGAGAGAGAGGATCAGTGAAGAGGCGGGGCCAGGAGCTGAGTGTCAACCCCTGCAACCACAATTAGGTGAGTACAATTAGGTGAGTACACATGATGGAAGGGTTAGACTCTGAAGTGTTCCTGTTCGCAGATGATGTGAAGTTAATGAGAAGAATTAAATTAGATGAGGATCAGGCAGGACTACATATAGACCTGGACAGGCTGGACACGTGGTCCAGCAACTGGCTTCCGGAATTCAACCCTGCCAAATGCAAAGTCATGAAAATTGGGGAAAGGCAAAGAAGACCACAGACAGAGTATAGGCTAGGTGGACAAAGACTGCAAGCCTCATTCAAGGAGAAAGATCTTGGGGTGACCATAACACCGAGCACGTCTCCGGAGTCACACATCAACCAGATAACTGCTGCATCATATGGGCGCCTGGCAAACCTGAGAATAGCGTTCCGATACTTTAGTAAGGAATCGTTCAAGACACTGTACACTGTGTACGTCAGGCCCATACTGGAGTATGCAGCACCAGTTTGGAACCCACACCTGGTGGTGTTGCCACAAGAAAAGGCCTGGGTGGCGTTGCCACAAGCCAAGGCCTGGGTGGTGTTGCCACAAGCAAAGGCCTGGGTGGTATTGCCACAAGCCAAGGCCTGCGTGGTATTGCCACAAGCGAAGGCCTGGGTGGTGTTGCCACAAGCCAAGGCCTGCGTGGTATTGCCACACACCAAGGCCTGCGTGGTATTGCCACAAGCCAAGACCTGCGTGTTATTGCCACAAACCAAGGCCTGTTTGGTATTGCCACAAGCCAAGGCCTGGGTGGTGTTGCCACAAGCCAGGGCCTGGGTGGTGTTGCCACAAGCCAAGGCCTGGGTGGTGTTGCCACAAGCCAGGGCCTGGATGGTGTTGCCACAAACCAAGGCTTGGGTGGTATTGTCACAAGCCAAGGCATGGGTGGTGTTGCCACTAGCCAAGGCCTGGGTGATGTTGCCACAAGCCAGGGCCTGGATGGTGTTGCCACAAACCAAGGCTTGGGTGGTATTGTCACAAGCCAAGGCATGGGTGGTGTTGCCACTAGCCAAGGCCTGGGTGGTCGTGCCACAAGCCAAGGCGTGGGTGGTGTTGCCACAAGCCAAGGCCTGGGTGGTATTGCCACAAGCCAAGGCCTGGGTGGTATTGCCACAAGCAAAGGCCAGGGTGTTATTGCCACAAGCCAAGGCCTGTGTGGTGTTGCCACAAGCCAAGGCCTGGGTGGTATTGCCACAAGCCAAGGCCTGGGTGGTGTTGCCACAAGCCAAGGCCTGGGTGGTGTTTCTACAAGCCAAGGCCTGGGTGGTGTTGCCACAAGCCAAGGCCTGGGTGGTGTTGCCACAAGCCAAGGCCTAGGTGGTGTTTCCACAAGCCAAGGCCTGGGTGGTGTTGCCACAAGCCAAGGCCTGGGTGGTGTTGCCACAAGCCAAGGCCTGGGTGGTGTTTCCACAAGCCAAGGCCTGGGTGGTGTTGCCACAAGCCAAGGCCTGGGTGGTGTTGCCACAAGCCAAGGCCTGGGTGGTGTTGCCACAAGCCAAGGCCTGGGTGGTGTTGCCACAAGCCAAGGCCTGGGTGGTGTTGCCACAAGCCAAGGCCTGGGTGGTGTTGCCACAAGCCAAGGCCTGGGTGGTGTTTCCACAAGCCAAGGCCTGGGTGGTGTTGCCACAAGCCAAGGCCTGGGTGGTGTTGCCACAAGCCAAGGCCTGGGTGGTGTTGCCACAAGCCAAGGCCTGGTTGTTGTTGCCACAAGCCAAGGCCTGGGTGGTGTTGCCACAAGCCAAAGCCTGGGTGGTGTTGCCACAAGCCAAGGCCTGGTTGTTGTTGCCACAAGCCAAGGCCTGGTTGTTGTTGCCACAAGCCAAGGCGTGGGTGGTGTTGCTACAAGCCAAGGCCTGGGTGGTGTTGCCACAAGCCAAGGCCTGGGTGGTGTTGCCACAAGACAAGGCCTGGGTGGTGTTGCCACAAGCCAAGGCCTGGGTGGTGTTGCCACAAGCCAAGGCCTGGGTGGTGTTGCCACAAGCCAAGGCCTGGGTGGTGTTTCCACAAGCCAAGGCCTGGGTGGTGTTGCCACAAGACAAGGTCTGGGTTGTGTTGCCACAAGCCAAGGCCTGGGTGGTGTTTCCACAAGCCAAGGCCTGGGTGGTGTTGCCACAAGCCAAGGCCTGGGTGGTGTTGCCACAAGCCAAGGCCTGGGTGGTGTTGCCACAAGCCAAGGCCTGGGTGGTGTTGCCACAAACAAATATAAGCAAATTCAACCAGAAAAAGTATAAGCCACGCCAGAGAGATAAGACTAGTTAGTGAATAATGAAACAGCTATAGAGTGAGGGTAATGAAAAGAAAACAATCGAAGGGAAAATATCCATTATTATTATTATTATTATTATTATTATTATTATTATTATTATTATTATTATTATTGTTATTATATTTTATTATTTCAGTGCTTGTGAGTCTTGCATTTACATTACGAAGTATAACTGGGTTCACAGGAAACAAAGTTGTCACTTACAGCAAAAAATATTTATGAGAAAATTGAGATTTTTGTCGTGGTAATGTTTCGTTTTTTTGTGGAACTCCAACGTGTCTGTATTGATATGAAACAAGGAAGGCTGAGCATGTGACAAATTTGCAGGCGTGGGAGGACGTGAGAGGCCTACATCAAAATCATGTAAGAATTTGGAGCTTCGCAGGCCTTTTGTTACTAACAATGATAGGTGTAGTGTAGTGCAGGCCTACTACCAATGACAGGTGTAGTGTAGTGCAGTGCAGATCTACTACCAATGATAGGTGTAGTGTAGTGCAGTGCAGGCCTACTACCAATGATAGGTGTAGTGTAGTGCAGTGCAGGCCTACTACCAATGATAGGTGTAGTGTAGTGCAGTGCAGGCCTACTACCAATGATAGGTGTAGTGCAGTGCAGGCCTACAACCAGTGACAGGTGTAGTGCAGTGCAGGCCTGTTTCCAGTGATAGGTGTAGTGCAGTGCAGGCCTACAACCAGTCGATAGGTGTAATGCAGTGCAGGACTATTACCAATGATAGGTGTAGTCCAGTGCAGGTCTACTACCAATGATAGGTGTAGTGCAGTGCAGGTCTACTATCAATGATAGGTGTAGTGCAGTGCAGGCCTACAACCAGTCGATAGGTGTAGTGCAGTGCAGGCCTACTACCACTGATAGGTGTAGTACAGTGCAGGCTTACTACCAGTGATAGGTGTAGTGCAGTGCAGGCCTACTACCAGCGATAGTCGTAGTGCAGTGCAGGCCTACTACCACTGATAGGTGTAGTGCAGTGCAGGCCTACTACCAGTGATAGGTGTAGTGCAGTGCAGGCCTACTACCAGCGATAGTCGTAGTGCAGTGCAGGCCTACTACCAGTGATAGGTGTAGTGCAGTGGAGGCCTATTACCAGTGATAGGTGTAGTGCAGTGGAGGCCTATTACCAGTGATAGGTGTAGTGCAGTGCAAGCCTCCTACCAGTAATAGGTGTAGTGCAGTGCAGGCCTACTACAAGCAATAGGTGTAGTGTAGTGCAAGCCTACTACCAGTGATAGGTGCAGCGCAGGCCTACTACCAGTAATAGGTGTAGTGCAGTGGAGGCCTACTATGATTGATAGGTGTAGTGCAGTGCAGGCACTACAGTGTACAGTGTCTTGAACGATTCCTTATTAAAGTATCGGAACGCTATCCTCATGTTTGCCAGGCGCTCGTATGCTGCAGCAGTTATTTGTTAGGTAAGACACATATGCAACAGTTAGGTTGCACTGCATATGTGTCTTACCTAACAACCTGTCGGTATTTTATACCATTTTATTGTTCACTCCGTCAGACACTGCAACACAAGGGTATCTTGGTACAGACTTGGAATCAACTTCGACAACCTCTACTAGTGAGAATGGCTGGATTTGAGAGGAACCTGACCTCTCAACGTCTACATTCTTACCTCTACTAGTGACCTACGTCTCACCTCCTGGCGCTATATAAGGCTCCATCCTATCACTTCAACTCCATATTGTTCCAGACTATGTAACAATACTCTTCTCCAGACTGAGGGACTGACCACCTCAAAACTTCAAGGGTGATGGACTGATTACATCGTCTTCAAGTCTCTTCTGCTTCTATCAACTTTGCTGTACTCGACTGAAGAAGCCTACTGTGTAGGCGAAACGTTTCGAAATAAAGATACCTAACTGTTGCATATGTGTCTTACCTAACAACCTGTCGGTATTTTATACCATTTTATTGTTCAGCGGTTATTTGGTTGATGTGTGCCTCCGGTGACGTGCTCGGTGTTATGGTCACCCCGAGATCTTTCTCCCTGAGTGAGGTCTGCAGTCTTTGTCCACCTAGCCTATACTCTGTCTGTGGTCTTCTTTGCCCCTCCCCAATCTTCATGACTTTGCATTTGGCAGGGTTGAAATCGAGAAGCCAGTTTCTGGACCACGCGTCCAGCCTGTCCAAGTCTCTTTGCAGTCCTGCCTCATCCTTATCCAATTTAATTCTTCTCATCAGCTTCACATCATCTGCGAATAGGGACACTTCAGAGTTTATTGCTTCCGTCATGTCGTTCGCATATATCAAAAATGGCACTGGTCCTATAACTGACCCCTGTGGGACCCCGCTCGTCACAGGCGCCCACTGTGATACCTCTTCACGTACCATGACTCCTCGTTGCCTCCCTGTCAGGTATTCCCTGATTCATTGCAGTGCCCTCCCTGTTATATGCGCCTGATCCTCCAGCTTCTGCCCTAATCTCTTGTGAGGAACTGTGTCAAAGGCCTTTCTGCAGTCCAGGAAAATGCAATCAACCCACCCCTCTGTCTCGTGTCTTACTTCTGTTACCTTGTCATAAAACTCCAGGAGGTTTGTGACACAAGATTTGCCTTCCATGAACCCATGCTGGTTTTCATTTATAATCTTGTTCCGTTCCAGGTGTTCGACCACTCTCCTCCTGATAATCTTCTCCATGACTTTGCACATAATACATGTCAGAGACACAGGTCTGTAGTTTAGTGCCTCATTTCTGTTTCCTTTCTTAAATATGGGGACTACATTTGCTGTCTTCCATTTCTCAGGTGTATGTGTGTGTATGTACTGTGAGGGAAAAGTAGGTGTAAGTGGGGTTAAGGTTGTTCGGGCAACCAGGAACCATTAGTTACGTCGCGTGCACCCCCCCCCCTCCTCTCTGGCGGGCTGGGGCGAAACTAGTTCCTGGTGTCCGATTTGTTAGTTTCTACTCCTGGTAATATTGACCTTACCTGGTGTGGGTTGAAGTTTGGAGAGTCACTTCACCTCCACTCTTCTCCTAATCAGGTAGGGTGATATACCAGGAGTATCACTGTTTGTTTCTTTATTTTGTTTACTGGTTACCAGTAATGATTTTGGCATTTATCATTCTTTTCAATTCTTAAATGTTATATTATCATAACTATGGGTAACCAGTTTATTTTCTCTTATTTACCAGCTCTGTTCCTGGCGTGGTCTTCCAGGATAGACGCCAGATAAAGGAGCAAGACATGTTAATAATACTTATTAACATTATTCTACTTCTACCGGCCCTTACCTATTCTACTTGTGCTCCATCCAAGTGGTAGGAGATTCCAGAACATCGGATTACCATCTGCCCAGGATAACCTACACAAATAACACCAGAGGAACTATCCAGGGCCATACCTACTCCTGCCCAACTAAAAGAACTGAAGGCCATTTTTTTTTATTTATTTAAATTTTAAGTAAAATTCTCAAAAATCATTTTTCTCATTTTTTCCTAAGTTATTTCTTTATTTATTTATTTTTCCATTAATTTCTTTTGTTCAGTTGGAAGGCGTTCCACTGACATGTACTCACCTATTTGTACTCACCTATTTGTGGTTGCAGGGTTCGAGTCTTAGCTCCTGGCCCAGCCTCTTCAGCGGTTGCTACTGGGCCCTCTCTCTCCCCGCTCCATGAGCTTTATCAAACCTCGTCTTAAAACTGTGTATGGTTCCTGCCTCCACTACGTCATTTTCTAGGCTGTTCCACTGCCTGACAACTCTATGACTGAAGAAATACTTCCTAATATCTCTCTGACTCATTTGTGTCTTCAACTTCCAATTGTGGCCTCTTGTTTCTGTGTCCCCTCCCTGGAACATCCTGTCTTTGTCCACCTTGTCTATTCCACGCAGTATTTTATATGTCGTTATCATGTCTCCCCTGACCCTCCTGTCCTCCAGTGTCGTCAGGCCGATTTCCCTTAATCTTTCTTCATAGGACATTCCCCTTAGCTCTGGAACTAACCTTGTCGCAAACCTTTGTACTTTCTCTAGTTTCTTGACGTGCTTTATCAAATGCGGGTTCCAAACAGGTGCTGCATACTCCAGTATGGGCCTGACATACACGGTGTACAGTGTCTTGAGCGATTCCTTACTAAGGTATCGGAATGCTGTTCTCAGGTTTGCCAGGCGCCCATATGCTGCAGCAGTTATCTGATTGATGTGTGCTTCCGGAGACATGCTCGGTGTTATACTCACCCCAAGATCTTTCTCCTTGAGTGAGGTTTGCAGTCTTTGGCCACCTAGCCTATACTCTGCCTGTGGTCTTTTGTGCCCTTCCCCTATCTTCATGACTTTGCATTTGGCAGGATTAAATTCGAGAAGCCATTTGCTGGACCAGGTGTCCAGTCTGTCCAGGTCTCTTTGAAGTCCTGCCTGGTCCTCATCTGATTTAATTCTCCTCATTAACTTCACATCATCTGCAAACAGGGACACTTCTGAGTCTAACCCTTCCATCATGTCGTTCGCATATACCAAAAATAGCACTGGTCCTAGGACCTACCCCTGTGGGACCCCGCTCGTCACAGGTGCCCACTGTGATACATCATTACGTACCATGGCTCGTTGTTGCCTCCCTGTCAGGTATTCTCTGATCCATTGCAGTGCCCTTCCTGTTATATGCGCCTGATGGTCTAGCTTATGCACTAATCTCTTGTGAGGAACTGCGTCAAAGGCCTTCTTGCAGTCCAAGAAGATGCAATCAACCCACCCCTCTCTCTCGTGTCTTACTTCTGTTATTTTATCATAAAACTCCAGAAGGTTTGTGATACAGGATTTGCCTTCCATGAATCCGTGCTGGTTGGCATTTATACTCTTGTTCCGTTCCAGGTGCTCCACAACTCTCCTCCTGATAATCTGCTCCATAACTTTGCATACTATACTCGTCAATGACACAGGTCTATAGTTTAGTGCCTCTTTCCTGTCTCCTTTTTTAAAAATGGGAACTACATTTGCCGTCTTCCATACCTCAGGTAGTTGCCCAGTTTCCAGGGACATGTTGAAGATTGTGGGAGATGTTGTCCGGTCCCATTGCCTTTGAGGTATCGATGTCCCTTAGCAGTTTCTTCACCTCCTCCTCATCTGTATGTATGTCGTCCAACACTTGTTGGTGTATTCCTTGCTGGTGTCCCCATCTGGTCTGTCCCCCCAGAGTCCTTCCTGACTCTACTGTACATACTTCCTTAAATCTCGTGTTGAGCTCCTCAAATACCTCTTGATCGTTTCTTGTGAGTTCTCCACCTTCTTTCCTCAGCCTTATCACCTGGTCCTTGACTGTTGTCTTCCTCCTAATGTGGCTATACAGCAGTTTCGGGTCAGATTTAACTTTCGATGCTATGTCATTTTCATACTGTCGCTGGGCCTCCCTCCTCATCTGTGCATACTCGTTTCTGGCTATTCTACTAATCTCCATGTTTTCCTGGGTCCTATGCCTCCTGTACCTTTTCCATTCTCTGTTGCACTTAGTTTTTGCCTCCCTACATCTTCGGGTGTGTGTGTGTGTGCGTGTGTGTGCATGTGTGTGTGTGTGTGTGTGTGTGTGTGTGTGTGTGTGTGTGTGTGTGTGTGTGTGTGTGTGTGTGTGTGTGTGTGTGTGTGTGTGTGTGTGTACTCACCTATTTGTACTCACCTATTTGTGGCTGCAGGGGTCGAGTCACAGCTCCTGGCCCCGCCTCTTCGCTGATTGCTACTAGGTCCTCTCTCTCTCCCTGCCCCATGAGCTCTATCATACCTCGCCTTAAAACTATGTATGGTTCCTGCCTCCACCACATCACTTTCTAGACTATTCCATGGCCTGACTACTCTATGACTGAAGAAATACTTCCTAACATCCCTTTGATTCATCTGAGTCTTCAACTTCCAATTGTGACCTCTTGTGTCTGTGTCCCATCTCTGGAACATCCCGTCTTTGTCCACCTCGTCTATTCCGCGCAGTATTTTATATGTCGTTATCATGTCTCCCCTGACCCTCCTGGCCTCCAGTGTCGTCAGGCCGATTTCCCTCAACCTTTCTTCATAGGACAATCCCCGTAGCTCTGGGACTAGTCTTGTTGCAAACCTTTGCACTTTCTCTAATTTCTTGACGTGCTTGACTAGGTGTGGATTCCAAACTGGTGCTGCATACTCCAGTATGGGCCTGACGTAGATGGTGTACAGAGTCTTAAACGAATCCTTACTGAGGTATCGGAACGCTATCCGTAGGTTTGCCAGGCGCCCGTATGCTGCAGCAGTTATCTGATTGATGTGCGCCTCAGGAGATATGCTCGGTGTTATACTCACCCCCAGATCTTTTTCCTTGAGTGAGGTTTGCAGTCTTTGGCCATCTAAACTATATTGTGTCTGCGGTCTTCTTTGCCCTTCCCCAATCTTCATGACTTTGCATTTGGCAGGGTTAAATTCAAGGAGCCAGTTGCTGGACCAGGCTTGTAGCCTGTCCAGATCTCTTTGTAGTCCTGCCTGATCCTCGTCCGATTCGATTCTTCTCATTAACTTCACATCGTCTGCAAACAAGGACACTTCTGAGTCTATCCCTTCCGTTATGTCGTTCACGTATACCAAGAACAGCACAGGTCCTAGGACTGACCCCTGTGGAACCCCTCTTGTCACAGGCGCCCACTCTGACACCTCGTCGCGTACCATGACTCGTTGTTGCCTCCCTGTCAGATATTCTCTGATCCATTGCAGTGCCTTTCCTGTTATGTGTACCTGGTCCTCTAGCTTTTGCAGTAACCTCTTGTGAGGAACTGTGTCGAAAGCCTTCTTGCAGTCCAAAAATACGCAGTCGATCCACCCCTCTCTCTCTTGTCTTACTTCTGTCACCTTGTCATAAAACTCTAGTAGGTTTGTGACACAGGATTTTCCTTCCCTGAAACCGTGCTTGTTGTCAATTATACACTTGTTTCTTTCCAGGTGCTCCACCACTCTCCTCCTGATGATCTTCTCCATGACCTTGCATACTATACACGTTAGAGATACAGGTCTGTAGTTTAGTGCCTCATGTCTGTCTCCCTTTTTAAAAATTGGGACTACATTTGCCATTTTCCATACCTCAGGGAGTTGCCCAGTTTCAAATGATGTGTTGAAGATCTTTGTTAATGGCTCACACAATATCTCTGCTCCCTCTTTAAGGACCCATGGAGAGATGTTGTCTGGTCCCACCGCCTTTGAGGTGTCAAGTTCGCATAGCAGCTTCTTCACCTCCTCCTTGGTTATATGTACCTCGTCCAGCACTTGCTGGTGTGCCCCCCTGTTCTGATTTCTTGGAGTCCTACTGGTTTCCACTGTAAATACCTCTTTAAATCTTGTGTTGAGCTCCTGACATACCTCTCGGTCGTTTCTTGTGAATTCCCCATCACCCTTCCTCAGTCTGATTACCTGGTCCTTGACTGTTGTTTTCCTCCTGATGTGGCTGTACAACAGCTTCGGGTCAGTCTTTACTTTTGATGCTATGTCATTTTCATATTGTCTCTGAGCCTCCCTTCTTATCTGTGCATATTCGTTTCTGGCTCTTCGGCTGATTTCTTTATTTTCCTGAGTTCTCTGTCTTCTGTACCTTTTCCATTCTCTAGTACACCTAGTTTTTGCCTCCCTACACCTTTGGGTGAACCAAGGACTCGTTCTGTTCTTCCCATTATTTCTGTTTCCCTTGGGAACAAACCTCTCCTCTGCCTCCTTGCATTTTGTTGCTACATAGTCCATCATTTCTTGTACTGGTTTTCCTGTCAGTTCCCTCTCCCACTGAATGTCTTGAAGGAAGTTCCTCATGCCTGAGTAGTTCCCCCTTTTGTAGTTTGGTTTTTCCCAGCCTATTCCTGCTACTCTCTCCACTTGGAGCTCAACTATGTAGTCGAAGCACAGAACCACATGATCACTAGCTCCCAGGGGCCTTTCATACATGATACCCTCGATGTCCGAACTACTCATGGTGAATACAAGGTCCAACCTTGCTGGTTCATCCTCTCCTCTCTCTCTGGTAGTGTCTCTAACATGTTGATGCATGAGGTTCTCCAGTACCACATCCATCATCTTGGCTCTCCATGTTTCGGGACCCCCATGGGGCTCCAGGTTTTCCCAGTCAATCTCCTTGTGATTGAAATCACCCATAACTAGTAACTTTGCTCCCCCCATGTGTGCTCTCCTGGCCACCTCGGCTAGTGTGTTGATCATTGCTCTGTTGCTCTCATCGTATTCTTCTCTTGGCCTCCTGCAGTTCTGTGGTGGGTTGTACATTACTGCAATTATGTGTGTGTGTATGTATATGTGTGCGTTATTGCTCACTGAAGAAAGGCTCGTTAAACTGTGCTGTCATGCGTTAATTCATTTCTGTTTCCCCTGTGAATATTTATTTTCACATACGCAATATATACATTGCCAATACAGTACCACCAACTTGTTGCTGCTGGCAAAATATGGTGAGCGTTACTTGCACCTTCTTCCACTGAATATTTATGATCAACCTGCCTTGTTTTGTTTGTGGCAGTAGTTTGTGTTCAAAGTGTATGTTACGCTTGACGCAAATTACATAAGTGACCACAAGGAACAACAAAGGAACAATTTCTGCCTTGTTAAATATTAAAAGTTGCTGGAATTTTCATCATGGGACAATTTACTCGAGGTTGAAAAAGAATAATCGTCAATATCACGCGATGTTGCAGATGACACGTCGTTAATAATGGTACTGTTGAATGTTTGAAAAAATTCTGATAACATACTGCATGTTTCATAATAAAAATGTTGCAATACTGAATGTTACGCAACAGAGCAGATCACACGTTGTTGCAATACTGAATGTTACGCAACAGAGCAGATCACACCTTGTTGCAATACTGAATGTTACGCAACAGAGCAGATAACACCTTGTTGCAATACTGAATGTTACGCAACAGAGCAGATCACACCTTGTTGCAATACTGAATGTTACGCAACAGAGCAGATCACACCTTGTTGCAATACTGAATGTTATGCAACAGAGCAGATCACACCTTGTTGCAATACTGAATGTTACGCAACAGAGCAGATCACACTGTGTTGCAATAATGAATGTTACGCAGCAGAGGTGGTCACACCATATTGTAATACTGAATGTTACGCAACAGAGCAGGTCACACTTTGTTGCAATACTGAATATTACGCAACAGAGCGGATTATTCTTTGTTGCAATACTGAATGTTATGCAACAATGCAGGTCACACCTTGTTGCAATACTGAATGTTACGCAACAGAGCATGTCACATCTTGTTGCAATACTGCATGTTATGCAACAGAGCAGGTCACTCCTTGTTGCAATATTGAATGTTGTGCAGAGAATAAAAAGTCACAATGCCTTGACTGGAACAATACAAAGAAACCCGATGTAGGTAAGTCAAACTTATGACGTCGTTCTGGCCCACATAAACAACAACATTACGCTGCAGTATTATGCACAAAGTTGCAAACGCCATGTTGGCAATGTTTGAGGCAGGGTTAGGTTAGGTATGGTTTGTCAGGAAACAGGACAAGTGGTTCCGGACTCAGATCTTAGTCATATGATGACCTGTCACTAGAGCTTTTGGTCATCTGACCGAGGCCTTCCGCTGGCTTATTGTCCCATCCCTTTCAAAATTAGGGTTATGAATATAAAGTCGAGACGTGAAAGATTAAGGTCAGCTTTGAATTTGCTTGACCCTTCACCTATGCTGCCATCCATGCTGCTATCCATGCTCTTTCTCTATGCTGCCCTCCATGCTGTCATCAATGGTGCCAACCATGCTGCCATTCAAGCTGTCATCATTGCTGTCATCCATTGGGGGAGAAATTTTTCCAAGAGGGCGACGCCCTGGTCTCAGACCAGGCCACGGGGGCGTTGACCCCCGAAATCCTCTCCAGGTAAACTCCAGGTAGACCCCCTCTCATGGGGTGGCGATCCTTCTCGAGGGGGATAAAACCCAGCTCTCTCTACTTTCCAACACTGGAGAGCAGGAGAGAACAGGAGAGGGTCATGATCTAGTATTTTTTGCACTAGAAGAGATGAAGTAAACTAGCATGTCTAGCAACCAAGCATCCTGCACTCAGTAATTTTAAATTCCAGCATAACAGATATGCCCCTTTATCTTAACATGTGTTTCTGACCCTGCAGAATAAGACACCTTCTAATGGGTTTGTAGATCCAGAGTTGATCAAATCGACACCCAATATTCACACATATCCATCAGAATTTACACTCTTATGGGAGTCTTAGCAAGCGTTTACAAACAGCTTCTAAACTGTGGATGTACCTAGGGGCTTCATAACCAAAAGAATCAAGGAATCCACTACTTTGATTCAACTAAGTCGTCATAGCCGGCATTAACGACTGTAGACATCGTGTCAGCAGATAACTGTCCAAATGAAAAGAGCGGAGGTTGCAACTGGGGGATTGCAGTTGGATTCGACTGTGAACATGTGACAAAGTCACAGGGGTGCAACCTGGCCAGGCCATCATAGTATTGAATGCATAAATGTTCGTGGCCAAATTTATGTTCATACAAATCCTGAGTCGGGCGCTGACAACCTCTGGAAAATAAGTAACTCACCTTGGCTCATAGGTTATAATAGGTTATAATAGGTCACAATAACAGGTTATAAAAGGTCACAGTCATAGGTTATAATTGGTCACACATTTGGTCTAAGACACATCAGTTTTTATCAAGAGACAACTTGTTATTAATTTTTAGTGTTGCCATGACTAATTAGTTTTGTTTTAACTAATTAGTGTTGCAGTGACAAATTAAGTAATACCAAAACTAATTAGTGTTGCAGGAGTAGCTAGTGTTGCCAGGAATAATTAGTGTTGCAGGACTAATTAGTGTTGCCAGGACTAATTAGTACTTCCAGGCCAAATTAATTGTTGCCAAGACTAGTGCTATGAGAACTAATTAGTGTTATGAGAACTAATTAGTGTTGCCATGCCAAATTAAGTGTTGCCAAGACTAGTATAATGAGAACTAATTAGTGTTGCCAGGACTAATTTGTGTTGCAAGTTCTGAGTCATCAGTGTTCGGTATCTGAAGCTGTTTTAATATAACAAATAACTCTCATAGCTGTGGTAACTTTCCCATAAAATAGAACATTAACATACCTTGCCAGTTCGACTAATATAACTTGAAGGAAAATATTTGATTGTAATTGCATTGTTGAAGATATATTCGCACTGTAAGAGAAATGATTCTTGAATTATCTTTGACGTGTAAATATTATTGAAGTTATGAGGTGTCAGGGGATGCTGAGTAAAAATGAAAGATTCATAAAAAAATTACGGTACGGGTGGGGATCGAACTTACGGCAAGTGAGTCGTAAAACTCCAGGTCAGTTGGTAAGACACTGGGCTAGCTGGCTATAATAAGATTCATCCAACTAGGTATATATATACGTTATAGAAAGGTCAGCATGGGCCACCACTGTGACCACAAATGCAAAATTTTCAGATGAATCCCCGGCCAGCGTGACCGTGACGAACTCTAGCTCAAGGCCGTCATCATGACTCGTGAAATCATAATAACACGATTGCAAACTAACCCCGATACTTGGCTGCTTACTGTTGCCAACTGGCCTGGACTCACCTGCCGTGAGTTCGAGTCATACCCGTACCCGGGTTTGTTGGTAATCATGTTATTACGATTTCGTGAGTCATGAATCGATTCATGAACTGAAAGTAAATAATAAAGAGAAGAGTAAAGAAGCGAGAAAAATGATAATGAGATGAATAAGGGAATAATGACGTTAATAATAAAGGATTCAAACATGGTGGATCAGGTTTATCAGAGACAGGTGACCAGCTGACACCAGTGATTCTAACATGGTGGATCAGGTTTATCAGAGACAGGTGACCAGCTGACACCAGTGATTCTAACAAGGTGGATCAGGTTTATCAGAGACAGGTGACCAGCTGACACCAGTGATTCTAACAAGGTGGATCAGGTTTATCAGAGACAGGTGACCAGCTGACACCAGTGATTCTAACATGGTGGATCAGGTTTATCAGAGACAGGTGACCAGCTGACACCAGTGATTCTAACAAGGTGGATCAGGTTTATCAGAGACAGGTGACCAGCTGACACCAGTGATTCTAACAAGGTGGATCAGGTTTATCAGAGACAGGTGACCAGCTGACACCAGTGATTCTAACATGGTGGATCAGGTTTATCAGAGACAGGTGACCAGCTGACACCAGTGATTCTAACATGGTGGATCAGGTTTATCAGAGACAGGTGACCAGCTGACACCAGTGATTCTAACAAGGTGGATCAGGTTTATCAGAGACAGGTGACCAGCTGACACCAGTGATTCTAACATGGTAGATCAGGTTTATCAGAGACAGGTGACCAGCTGACACCAGTCAGAGACATTCAACTCTAGCCTCTGGGAATATGTTAAGTGAATATTTTCCTTTGATTGTTGTTTGGGCTGAATAACTGTACAATGAGTGGAGTGGGAAGAGAGGAATGCGGTGGAGAAATATTGATTAACATAAATATTTAAGAAGATCGAAAGGATGAAGAATGAGATTCTTGTGGAATATTTGCGAATCTTTATTGTGGAAATGTTTCAAGAACCAGTTGCTTCTTCAGTCCAATACAGAGAAGAGCAGTGGAAGATGTGGAGTTTGAGGTAATCAGTCCCTCAGCCTGGAGTTGATGTCTTCACTCGTTCAAAATTCAAACAAGGAGACTATAATAAGGCCAGGCTAGGAGACTATACTGTGGCCAGGCAAGGAGACTATAATGAGGTCAGGCTAGGAGACTATGCTGTGGTCAGGCTAAGAGACTATACTGTGGCCAGGCTAAGAGACTATACAGTGGACAGGCTATGAGACTGTGCCGTGGCCAAGCTAGGAGACTATACTGTAGCCAGGCTATGACACTATACTGCGGCCAAGCTAGGAGACTATACTGTGGCCAGGCTAGAAGACTATAGTGTGGCCAGGCTACTAGACTCTACTGTGGCCAGGCTAGGAGACTACACTGTAGCCAGGATAGGAGACTATACTGTGGCCAGGCTAGGAGACTATACTGAGGCCATGCTAGGACACTATAATGTGGCCAGGCTAGGAGACTACATTGTAGCCAGGATAGGAGAATATACTGTGGCCAGGCTAGGAGACTATACTGAGGCCAGGCTAGGACACTATAATGTGGCCAGGCTAGGACACTATAATGTGGCCAGGCTAGGAGACTATACTGTGGCCAGGCTAGGAGACTATACTGTGGTCAGGCTAGGAGACTATACTGTGGCCAGGCTAGGAGACTATAATATGGCCAGGTTAGGAGACTATGCTGTGGCCAGGCTAGGAGACTATACTGTGGCAAGGCTATGAGTCTGTACCGTGGCCAGGCTAGAAGACTATACTGTGGCCAGGCTATGAGATTATACTGTGGACAAGCTAGGATACTATGCTGAGGCCATGCTAGAATATTATAGCATGGACAGGCTAGAAGACTATACTGTGGCCAGTCTAGGAGACTATACTGTGGCCAGGTTAGGAGACTATGCTGTGTCCCAGCTAGGAGAACATACTGTGGTCAGGCTAGGAAACTATACTGTGTCCAGGCTAGGAGACTATACTGTGGCCAGGCTAGGAGACTATACTGTGGCCAGGCTAAAAGACTATACTGTACTCAGGCTTGGAGACTATGCTGTGGTCAGGCTAGGAGACTATACTGTGGCCAGGCTAGGAGACTATTCTGTGGCCAGGCTAGGAGACTATACTGTGGCCAGGCTAGGAGACTATTCTGTCACCAGTCTAGGAGACTATACTGTGGCCAGGCTAGGAGACTATACTGCGGCCAGGATAGGAGAATGTACTGTGGTCAGGCTCGGAGACTATACTGTGGACATGCTATGTGACTATACTGTGGCCAGGCTATGAGACTATACCATGGCCAGACCAGGAGATTATACTGTGGCCAGGCTAGGAGACAATACTGTGGTCAGGCTATAAGACTATACTGTGGCCAGGCTAGGAGACTATACTGTGACCAGACTAGGAGACTATACTGTGGCCAGGCTGTGAGACTATACTATGGCCAGGCTAAGAGATTATACTGTGGCCAGACAAGGAGACTATACTGTTGTCATTCCAGGAGACTATACTGTGGTCAGGCTAGGAGACTATACTGTGGCCAGGCTATGAGACTATACTGTGGCCAGGCTAGGAGACTATACTGTGCCCAGGCTAGGAGACTATACTGTGCCCAGGCTATGAGACTATATTGTGGCATGGCTAGGAGACTATACTGTGACCAGGCTAGGAGACTCTACTGTGGCCAGACTAGGAGACTATACTGTAGTCAGGCTAGGAAACTATACTGTGGTCAAGCTATGAGACTATACTATGGGCAGGCTAGGATACTATACTGTCGCCAGGCTAGGATGTTATTCTGTGGCTAGGATTGGCGACTATTCTTCTGGCAGGCTAGGAGACTATACTGTGGCCAGGATGGGAGACTATACTGTGTGCAGGCTATGAGACTATAGTGTGGCCAGGCTAGGAGAGTATACTGTGGCCAGGCTAGAGACTATACTGTTGTCAGGCTAGGAGACTATACTGTGGTCAGGCTAGGACACTATACTGTGGCCAGGCTATGAGACTATAATGTGGCCAAACTAGGATACTATATTGTCGCCAGGCTAGGAGACTATACTGCCGCAAGCCTAGGAGACTATACTGTCGCCTGGGTAGAAGACCATACTGTCTCCGGGCGTGAAGTCTACAGTGTCGCCACGCTAGGAAACTATACTTTGGCCAGGCTATGAGACTATAGGGTGACCATGCTAAGAGACTATACTGTGTCCAGGCTAGGAGACTATACTGTGGCCAGGCTTGAAGACTATACGGTTGCCATGCTACGGGACTATACTGTGGCCAGGCTACAGGACTATATTGTGGCTTGTCTAGGAGACTATACTGTGGCCAGGCTACTGGACTATAATGTGGCCTGGCTACGAGACTATACTGTGACCAGGCTACGGGCCTGTATTGTGGCCATACTAGGAGATTTTACTGTGACCAGGCTAGGAGACTATTCTGTGGCCAAGCTAGTAAACAATGCTGTGGCCAGGCTATGAGACTATAGTGTGACCAGGCTAGGAGACTATAGTGTGGCCAGGCTAGGAGACTTTATGGTGGCCAGGCTAGGAGACTTTACTGTGGCCAGGCTAGGAGACTATACTGTTGCCAGGCTATGAGATAATACTGTGGCCAAACTAGGATACTATACTGTGGCCAGGCAAGGAGACTATACTGTGGCCAGGCTAGGAAACTATACTGTGGCCAGGATAGGAGACTATACTGTGGCCAGGCTAGGAGACTATACTGTGGCCAGGCTAGAAGACTATACTATGGCCAGTCTAGAAGACTATACTGTGGCCAGACTAGGAGACTATACTGTAGCCAGGCTAGGAGACTATACTGTGGCCAGGCTTGGAGTCTGTACTGTGGCCAGGCTAGGAGACTATACTGTGGCTAGGCTAGGAGACTATACTGTGGCCAGGCTAGGAGACTAAACTGTAGCCAGGCTAGAAGACTATACTGTGGCCACTCTACGGGACTATATTGTGGCCAGGCTAGGAGACTATATTTTGGCCAGGCTCAGAGAATACACTGTGGCCAGGCTATGAGAAAATAGTGTGAACAGGCTAGGAGACTATAGTGTGGCCAGTCTAGGAGACTTTACTGTGAGCAGGCTAGGAGACTATACTATGGACAGGCTAGGAGATTATACTGTGGCCAGGCTAGGAGACTATACTATGGCCAGGCTAGGAGACTATACTGTGGTCATGCTAGGAGATTATACTGTGGCCAGGCTAGGAGACTACACTGTGGCCAGACTAGGAGAGTACACTGTGGTCAGACTAGGAGACTACACTGTGGCCAGGCTAGGAGACTATACTGTGGCCAGGCTAGGAGACTATACTGTGGCCAGGCTACGAGACTATACTGTGGCCAGGCTAGGAGACTATTCTGTGGCCAGGCTAGGAGACTATACTGTGGCCAGGCTAGGAGACTATACTGTGGCCAGGCTAGGAGACTATACTCTGGCCAGGCTAGGAGACTACACTGTGGCCAGGCTAGGAGACTACACTGTGGCCAGGCTAGAAGACTATACTGTGGTCAGGCTAGAAGACTATGCTGTGGCCAGGCTAGGAGACTACACTGTGGCCAGGCTAGGAGAGTATACTGTGGCCACGCTAGGAGACTACACTGTGGCCAGGCTAGGAGACTACATTGTGGCCAGGCTAGGAGACTATACTGTGGCCAGGATAGGAGACTACACTCTGGCCAGGCTAGGAGACTATACTGTGGCCAGGCTAGGAGACTACACTGTGGCCAGGCTAGGAGACTACACTGTGGCCAGGCTAGAAGACTATACTGTGGCAAGGCTAGGAGACTATACTGTGGCAAGGCTAGGAGACTACACTGTGGCCAGGCTAGGAGACTACACTGTGTTCAGGCTAGGAGACTACACTGTGGCCAGGCTAGGAGACTATACTGTGGCCAGGCTAGGAGACTCTACTGCAGCCAGGCTAGGAGACTACACTGTGGCCAGGTTAGGAGACTATACTGTGGCCAGGCTAGGAGACTACACTGTGGCCAGACTAGGAGACTAAACTGTGGCCAGGCTAGGAGACTCTACTGTGGCCAGGCTAGGAGACTACACTGTGGCCAGGCTAGGAAACTACACTGTGGCCAGGCTAGGAGACTATACTGTGGTCAGGCTAGGAGACTATGCTGTGGCCAGGCTAGGAGACTATACTGTTGCCAGGCTAGGAGACTACACTGTGGCCAGGCTAGGTGTTGCAACCCCTGAATGGGTTACAATGATTATTATGTATATATAATGTATATTACCTTTTCATTTAATTTTATATTGCTTATATTTGCGATAATAGCTAAATCGTAAATGTATGACTTTATATTATTATTTGACTGTTATATTGTTATTTAGCTTATGTTGTTAGGATGTACATAAAATGTGCTCCGTTAGTCTTGATTGTCAAACTACTGTAATTATCGCTTGTCGCTCGTTATACTGCCGGCTTCTGAGCTGCAGTTGTCCACGTAGCTATCACGTGATCGAGGGGGGGTGTCCTCACCTCTCGTGAAGTTTTCAGTCTGCTGGAGACTCGCTTGGTGGTTGGATAGATTGTCTGTCTCATTATTCTTGTTAGTTCTTTAGAACTTTGTTCACAGAACATTGTAAAGACTTAGTGATTTTCGACGTTGTACTGAGGTTGTGTGTCACATAGACACTCTGAACATCTCAGGTCCCGAGCTATAGCTTCTGACCTAATTTTGTACTGGTTCCTGTGTATTGTCACAGTCACAGTTTTTCCTATGCTGAACATAGATTCAGTATTATGGGAGTTTTGTAACTTTTGTGGAGGATCTGCAGATGGTCCCTACTTAGTTTCGTTATATTATCTCCTTGATCCTGATTGTGTCGCAGTCGCATATTGCATTGCTATTGGGCTTAGCATTCTTTGTTGTTCAAGCAGACTGTTTGTATTGCCAGTCGGTCAAGAAGTTAGTTTATTTGAGGACTTTGTCAGTCACTTGTTTTAGTCTTATTCGAGTCTTGAGACATAGCTAACTACTTAAGAGCACTTAAACGCATACACACACTTACTTGTACATATTTGTAATATCTTATTAAATGTTAATGTACCTGACGGTACTTAAGAATTATAAATGTGATATGTGCTTTCAGCACAATAATATTGAACTCGAGAGATTGATTTTATTTTGATTGCTGTGATTTAATTTACTTTGATAATATACCTCTAGACTTAATAAATTTATTAAATTTTAATTTCTCTAGTTAGTAGCCTACCAGTTGTAATCCTAAAGCACTATTGAACCATACTGAATTTTAATGGATAATTGGACAAGGATACTGACTACTTGTTATGAAAACCCAGTAACAGGCTGGATGCTAGAAGGGCAGTCCTTTCTAGTATTCACTGGAGATCTCTAAGCTTTTAGAATCACGTTTTTTGTAACACTAGGAGACTATACTGTGGCCAGGCTAGGAGACTATACTGTGGCCAGGCTAGGAGACTATACTGTGGCCAGGCTAGGAGACTATACTGTGGCCAGGCTAGGAGACTACACTGTGGCCAGGCTAGGAGACTACTGTGGCCAGGCTAGGAGACTATACTGTGGCCAGGCTAGGAGACTATACTGTGGCCAGGCTAGGAGACTATACTGTGGCCAGGCTAGGAGACTATACTGTGGCCAGGCTAGGAGACTATACTGTGGCCAGGCTAGGAGACTATACTGTGGCCAGGCTAGGAGACTATACTGTGGCCAGGCTACGAGACTATACTGTGGCCAGCCTAGGAGACTATACTGTAACCAGGCTAGGAGACTATACTGTGGCCAGGCTAGGAGACTATACTGTGGCCAGGCTAGGAGACTATACTGTGGCCAGGCTAGGAGACTATACTGTGGCCAGGCTAGGAGACTATACTGTGGCCATGCTAGGAGACTATACTGTGGCCAGGCTAGGAGACTATTGTGGCCAGTCTAGGAGACTACACTGTGGCCAGGCTAGGAGACTATACTGTGGCAAGGCTAGGAGACTATACTGTGGCCAGGCTAGGAGACTATACTGTGGCCAGGCTAGGAGAATATACTGTGGCCAGGCTAGGAGACTACACTGTGGCCAGGCTAGGAGACTATACTGTGGCCAGGCTAGGAGACTACACTGTGGCCAGGCTAGGAGACTATACTGTGGCCAGGCTAGGAGACTATACTGTGGCCAGGCTAGGAGACTATACTGTGGCCAGGCTAGGAGACTATACTGTGGCCAGGCTAGGAGACTATACTGTGGCCAGGCTAGGAGACTATACTGTGGCCAGGCTAGGAGACTATACTGTGGCCAGGCTAGGAGACTACACTGTGGCCAGGCTTGGAGACTATTGTGGCCAGTCTAGGAGACTACACTGTGGCCAGGCTAGGAGACTATACTGTGGCCAGGCTAGGAGACTATACTGTGGCCAGGCTAGGAGAATATACTGTGGCCAGGCTAGGAGACTATACTGTGGCCAGGCTAGGAGACTATACTGTGACCAGGCTAGGAGACTACACTGTGACCAGGCTAGGAGACTACACTCTGGCCAGGCTAGGAGACTACACTCTGGCCAGGCTAGCAGACTATTCTGTGGCCAGGCTAGGAGACTACACTCTGGCCAGGCTAGGAGACTACACTCTGGCCAGGCTAGCAGACTATACTGTGGCCAGGCTAGTAGACTATACTGTGGCCAGGCTAGGAGACTACACTCTGGCCAGGCTAGGAGACTACACTCTGGCCAGGCTAGGAGACTATACTGTGGCCAGGCTAGGAGACTACACTCTGGCCAGGCTAGAAGACTATACTGTGGCCAGGCTAGGAGACTACACTCTGGCCAGGCTAGGAGACTATTCTCTGGCCAGGCTAGGAGACTACACTCTGGCCAGGCTAGGAGACTATACTGTGGCCAGGCTAGGAGACTACACTCTGGCCAGGCTAGGAGACTATACTGTGGCCAGGCTAGGAGACTACACTCTGGCCAGGCTAGGAGACTACACTCTGGCCAGGCTAGGAGACTATACTGTGGCCAGGCAAGGAGACTACACTCTGGCCAGGCTAGGAGACTATACTGTGGCCAGGCTAGCAGACTACACTCTGGCCAGGCTAGCAGACTATACTGTGGCCAGGCTAGGAGACTATACTGTGGCCAGGCTAGGAGACTACACTCTGGCCAGGCTAGGAGACTATACTGTGGCCAGGCTAGCAGACTACACTCTGGCCAGGCTAGGAGACTATACTGTGGCCAGGCTAGCAGACTACACTCTGGCCAGGCTAGGAGACTATACTGTGGCCAGGCTAGGAGACTATACTGTGGCCAGGCTAGGAGACTATACTGTGGCCAGGCTAGGAGACTATACTGTGGCCAAGCTAGGAGACTATGCTCTGGCCAGGCTAGGAGACTACACTCTGGCCAGGCTAGGAGACTATACTGTGGCCAGGCTAGCAGACTACACTCTGGCCAGGCTAGGAGACTATACTGTGGCCAGGCTAGGAGACTATACTGTGGCCAGGCTAGGAGACTACACTGTGGCCAGGCTAGCAGACTACACTCTGGCCAGGCTAGGAGACTATACTGTGGCCAGGCTAGGAGACTATACTGTGGCCAGGCTAGGAGACTATACTGTGGCCAGGCTAGGAGACTATACTGTGGCCAGGCTAGGAGACTACACTGTGGCCAGGCTAGCAGACTACACTCTGGCCAGGCTAGGAGACTATACTGTGGCCAGGCTAGCAGACTACTCTCTGGCCAGGCTAGGAGACTATACTGTGGCCAGGCTAGGAGACTACACTCTGGCCAGGCTAAGAGACTACACTGTGGCCAGGCTAGCAGACTACACTCTGGCCAGGCTAGGAGACTATACTGTGGCCAGGCTAGGAGACTACACTCTGGCCAGGCTAGCAGACTACACTCTGGCCAGGCTAGGAGACTACACTGTGGCCAGGCTAGCAGACTACACTCTGGCCATGCTAGGAGACTATACTGTGGCCAGGCTAGGAGACTACACTCTGGCCAGGCTAGGAGACTACACTGTGGCCAGGCTAGCAGACTACACTCTGGCCAGGCTAGGAGACTACACTGTGGCCAGGCTAGCAGACTACACTCTGGCCATGCTAGGAGACTATACTGTGGCCAGGCTAGGAGACTACACTCTGGGCTAGGAGACTAGGCTAGGAGACTACACTCTGTAGACTACAGGCTAGGAGACTACACTCTGGCCAGGCTAGGAGACTACACTCTGGCCAGGCTAGGAGACTACACTCTGGCCAGGCTAGGAGACTACACTCTGGCCAGGCTAGGAGACTACACTCTGGCCAGGCTAGGAGACTACACTCTGGCCAGGCTAGGAGACTACACTCTGGCCAGGCTAGGATACTACACTCTGGCCAGGCTAGGAGACTACACTCTGGCCAGGCTAGGAGACTACACTCTGGCCAGGCTAGGAGACTACACTCTGGCCAGGCTAGGAGACTACACTCTGGCCAGGCTAGGAGACTACACTCTGGCCAGGCTAGGAGACTACACTGTAGCCAGGCTAGGAGACTACACTCTGGCCAGGCTAGGAGACTACACTGTAGCCAGGCTAGGAGACTGTTGTGGTCAGGTTGGGATTTATGGAGAAAACTTCGGTTGAACTTTAGTTTTCTTGTTAATCGTCATGTCTTTAGTTTTATTGTTTGTGTCCTCGTGTGTTTGTGTCCTCGTGTGTTTGTGTCCTCGTGTGTTTGTGTCCTCGTGTGTTTGTGTCCTCGTGTGTTTGTGTCCTCGTGTGTTTGTGTCCTCGTGTGTTTGTGTCCTCGTGTGTTTTTGTCCTCGTGTGTTTGTGTCCTCGTGTACTCACCTAGTTGTACTCACCTAGTTGAGGTCGCAGGGGTCGAGTCCAAGCTCCTGGCCCCGCCTCTTCACTGGTCGCTAATAGGTCACTCTCCCTGAACCATGAGCTTTATCGTACCTCTGCTTAAAGCTATGTATGGATCCTGACTCCACTACATCACTTCCCAAACGATTCCACTTCCTGACTACTCTGTGGCTGAAGAAATACTTCCTAACATCCCTTTGATTCATCTGTGTCTTCAACTTCCAACTGTGTCCCCTTGTTACTGTGGCGAGTCTCTGGAACATCCTGTCTTTGTCCACCTTGTCAATTCCTCTCAGTATTTTGTAAGTCGTTATCATGTCCCCCCTATCTCTCCTGTCCTCCAGTGTCGTCAGGTTGATTTCCCTTAACCTCTCCTCATAGGACATACCTCTTAGCTCTGGGACTAGTCTTGTTGCAAACCTTTGCACTTTCTCTAGTTTCTTTACATGCTTGGCTAGGTGTGGGTTCCAAACTGGTGCTGCATACTCCAATATGGGCCTAACGTACACGGTGTACAGGGTCCTGAACGATTCCTTATTTAGATGTCGGAATACTGTTCTGAGGTTTGCCAGGCGCCCATATGCTGCAGCAGTTATTTGGTTGATGTGTGCTTCAGGAGATGTGCCTGGTGTTATACTCACCCCAAGATCTTTTTCCTTGAGTGATGTTTGTAGTCTCTGACCCCCTAGACTGTACTCCATCTGCGGTCTTCTTTGCCCTTCCCCAATCCTCATGACTTTGCACTTGGTGGGATTGAACTCCAGGAGCCAGTTGCTGGACCAGGTCTGCAGCCTGTCCAGATCCCTTTGTATTTCTGCCTGGTCTTCGATCGAATGAACTCTTCTCATCAACTTCACGTCATCTGCAAACAGTGACACCTCGGAGTTTATTCCTTCCGTCATGTCGTTCACAAATACCAGAAACAGCACTGGTCCTAGGACTGACCCCTGTGGGACCCCGCTGGTCACAGGTGCCCACTCTGACACCTCTCCTCGTACCATGACTCGCTGCTGTCTTCCTGACAAGTATTCCCTGATCCATTGCAGTGCCTTCCCTGTTATTCCTGCTTGGTCCTCCAGTTTTTGCACTAATCTCTTGTGTGGTACTGTGTCAAACGCCTTCTTGCAGTCTAAGAAAATGCAATCCACCCACCCTTCTCTCTCTTGTCTTACTGCTGTCACCATGTCATAGAAGTCCAGTAGGTTTGTGACACAGGATTTCCCGTCTCTGAAACCATGTTGTCTGCTGGTGTGTTTGTGTCCTCGTGTGTTTGTGTCCTCGTGTGTTTGTGTCCTCGTGTGTTTGTGTCCTCGTGTGTTTGTGTCCTCGTGTGTTTGTGTCCTCGTGTGTTTGTGTCCTCGTGTGTTTGTGTCCTCGTGTGTTTGTGTCCTCGTATGTTTGTGTCCTCGTGCCCTCAAGCACAAGTTCTGCTTTCAACTTTCTTATCAATTTTCCGTTCAGTCGTCAAACTGCGCAGGCAAGTCAATAAGAAAATCATGTTTCGGAATTTACTGGTATTATTCTGGGAATTTAAAGTGCAACGACGTCCTCGAAGTTGTCCATGGCTGATTTTTGAAACAGTTTGTAAGAGAATCAAGAAGAGACTGTCCTGCTTCACCTTGTTATAAGCAAGGAGACCTTAGTAAATATTCTGAAAAGCACGGAAGTTTTTGGAAAAATCCATTAAAAATTCTTAATTTTATATTATCTGGGAATATTATAACAAGGAAAATGCAGAAAGGTTCCAGTTTTGTCTGTCGATTATAATGGTCTTTGAGGAGCATCTATCGTGCTCTGACTGGGGTTAATTACTAGTCATTCTATTGACGAAGACTAATGTAGGGAAATGCAAATTAGATATATTATAAATTAATACATTGTTTAGAAAGTGATTACATCATACCTGAGTGTGTCTAACAATGTGTATTCTCTGTGTTTCTCTCTGAGTTCCATCTTAATGCTGCCAGACATTTACCTTCTTTATGCTGCAGTCTATTCTCACTATCTAATCTATCATCAATACCCTTCTTAAAGCTGCTAAACATTTACTTCTCTATGCTGTACTCATTGTTCCTTATTAATGTTACATTAGTGTTCGTTATCTATGCTTCCAGTCAAGCCCCTTCAATCCATGCTTCCAGTCAAGTCCCTTCAGTCCATGCTTCCAGTCAAGTCCCTTCAATCCATGCTTCCAGTCATGCCCCTTCAATCCATGCTTCCAGTCATGCCCCTTCAATCCATGCTTCCAGTCATGCCCCTTCAATCCATGCTTCCAGTCATGCCCAATTCCCGTTTTCATATATACCTGTACTTAACACTGTCATTCGTTCTCACTCTCTATGCTGCCATCATTGCTCCCTTTCTATATGCTGCTTTCCATGTTGCAACCTGGAAAGCAACATGCTCATTTTCGTTGATGTCCATCACTTTATTTCTATAAGTATATTTCAAACTACTTTTTCTAAAACCAGAAATACTACTGAAAATAGTAGAGAGTGGAGTCTTCTAGCAAACTATTCTAACTTTAACTATCTAGACTCAGGAACTAGCTGGACTGCGATATTTTTTCTTTGTCTGCAGATGAATACATCAATTAAGGATCAGTGCATACATTGATGTACTACATAAATCATAGTACATGCAGTGATTCACTACAAACTCAATATATGCAGTGATCTGTAATTGATGAACTGCATGTAGTGAATTAAGTAGTACATTGCCACATCAGTCACAGTTCACTACATACAGTGATGCACTATATCAATCACAGTTCACTACATGCAGTGATGCACTACATCAATCACAGTTCACTACATACAGTGATGCACTACATCAATCACAGTTCACTACATGCAGTGATGCACTACATCAATCACAGTTCACTACATACAGTGATGCACTACATCAATCACAGTTCACTACATGCAGTGATGCACTACATCAATCACAGTTCACTACATACAGTGATGCACTACATCAATCACAGTTCACTACATGCAGTGATGCACTACATCAATCACAGTTCACTACATGCAGTGATGCACTACATCAATCACTGTTCACTACATGCAGTGATGCACTACATCAATCACAGTTCACTACATGCAGTGATGCACTACGTCAATCACAGTTCACTACATACAGTGATGCACTACATCAATCACAGTTCACTATATACAGTGATGCACTACATCAATCACAGTTCACTACACACATTGACTGATGTACAGAGCTTCCCTCTAAGGGTCTTCACATGTCAGTACAAGATAATGGTGCCACTCCAGAACACAGTGTGCCACGTCCACCTTAACCACAGTTGGTCACACACTGACACAACAATATCTCGTACCTTAGGCCTACGTCTTAACCTTTGCAAAATTTCATGAATATTAACAAAACATCCAGTTAATAGATTCTTCATTGATAAATTAGACACATGTGCAACTCTTGGGTATCTTTATTGAGGAAACGTTTCGCCACACAGTGGCTTCATCAGTCCATACAAAGGAGAATCTTGAAGAACAGGAGGAGAATGAGGTAATCAGTCACTCAACCTTGAGTCGATGTGGTCAGTCCATCAATCTTCAATAGAATACGGCATACGTGCGGAGAAGGAGCTTATAAACCGTTGGCAGGAGAGGTGCCGTATTCTATTCAAGGTTGATGGACTGACAACATCGACTCAAGGTTGAGGGACTGATTACCTCATTCTCCTCCTGTTCTTCAAGATTCTCCTTTGTATGGACTGATGAAGCCACTGTGTGGCGAAACGTTTCTTCAATAAAGATACCCAGGAGTTGAACATGTGTCTAATTTATCAACATGTCGGTTCTCTGAACCATTCATCTTCAGATTCTTCACTATTCACAAATTAATAGAGCTAGTTTCAGCTAGCAAAAATAATATGAAATATTTTCAACCCATAGCATTACTACCCACATTACAAAATTCTAAATATTTCTCTACCATTACTTCATAACTATTTAAATATGCAAGAAATAAGTTAATATACTCATGGGAGAAGCTTGAGGGATCAATCCCAAGTCTGTACATTACCATGAAAACCTTCTGAAGTGAGAAATGTGGGAGAAAATACAAAATGGCCCCAGTGAAGAGCATAGAGGCCATGGGCATATTAAATACAACACTGTATCATCATCAGTGGCCCATGAATATCAACATTCTGCGGTCCGATATTATAAAAATGCCGGAACCAGCGTACAAGTTCTCAAAAGTGTCCTGGATCGCTGCCTTCGCCAAGAGCCAGATCAACCTTTCTGTAGCAGCTATGTCGGATAGCGGCCTGTCTACAGCAACAGCCTGATTGATTAGGTAATCAACAGAAAATACATGAATGGCCCCATGTAAGAATGCGAGGACTAAAAAAAATCCAAATCAATCGTAGATAAATATTATAGGAATATCGTCATCTGAAGATCTTTAAATCAAACTTACGTATTTCATGACTTAACATACGAAATCAATTTTGTGTAATAGTAAATTACTAGTAAACTAAATAACAAAAAAGGCACAATACCGTGACTGGAACGATACAAAAATAACCCGCACATAAAAGAGAGAAGCTTACGACGACGTTTCGGTCCGATTTGGACCATTTACAAAGTCACAGTGTGACTTTGTAAATGGTCCAAGTCGGACCAAAACGTCGTCGTAAGCTTCTCTCTTTTATGTGCGGGTTATCTGTGTACCAGTAAACTAGCTTGTCATGTTCCCTGTATGTTACTACCATGTTTGTGTAGTAACAGCAAACTGCTGATGCACCGAATTTTAACTTAAATTTATTCACATAATCACAAAACCATAACGTAAAAGATTTTATTGTGGAATTACTGAGAGATGGAAATGTTTTATCTAAATATTAAGCCATCGGACCAGAGCTAGAGCTGGCTTTATGTGCTAATTTGTATGTATATTTTCAACAATAATTTTCAGCCATTAAGCCATATACATAAATTTTACAATACATAATAGCAGCAATCGTGTCATTACGATTTCGTGAGTCATAATAGCAACAGATATCCAGATAAACTATAAGAAAAATAAAAAAGGTTAAAACTAAAAATACATGAGAAATGCGTTTTATCAACACTTTTAATTTAGCGAGTAATTTATCATGACATATTCATGATGCTGGAGTTGGCTGCCCAATACCAACCAACGATGTATATATTAAATATTTTGTATATATTTTCCGTATTTCGATGCGTATATTACTGCCACTAAAATCTTACTATATACATGGTACTCAGTGAGAGAGAAATTGTGTTGCATGTTTACTGTTCCAATAACAGGACCTAGAATATTGTTAACAAAATCATTACTAGATGGTAGTGTGCCAGGGTTAATGATGTAAGCTGCCACGCTACCTCCAACACTCTGAGAAAATTTATCCTCTGCCTCTCTGTTGATGATCTTGCAACATTGCATAGCTCCTGACTACTACAAAATAAGAAACAATTTAATCATCACTCACTCCATCAATGTCTTGCCAGAGGAGAGTCGATACTAGAGTTCAACACTGGCTACATATCTCCACTCCTCCTTCAGAGTGCAGGCACTGTATTTTCCACCTCCAGGACTCAAGTTCTCCTCCTTCAGAGTGCAGGCATTGTACTTTCCACCTCCAGGACTCAAGTTCTCCTCCTTCAGAGTGCTGGCACTGTACTTTCCACCTCCAGGACTCAAGTTCTCCTCCTTCAGAGTGCAGGCACTGTACTTTCCACCTCCAGGACTCAAGTTCTTCTCCTTCAGAGTGCAGGCACTGTACTTTCCACCTCCAGGACTCAAGTTCTCCTCCTTGAGAGTGCAGGCATTGTACTTTCCGCCTCCAGGACTCAAGTTCACCTCCTTCAGAGTGCAGACACTGTACTTTCCACCTCCAGGACTCAAGTTCTGCTCCTTCAGAGTGCAGACACTGTACTTTCCACCACCAGGATTCAAATTCTCCTCCTTCATAGTGCTGGCACTGTACTTCCCACCTCCAGGACTAAAGTTCTCCTCCTTCAGAGTGCTGACACTGTACTTTCCACCTCCAAGACTCACGTTCTCCTCCTTCAGAGTGCAGACACTGTACTTTCCACCTCCAGGACTCAGGTTCTCCTCCTTCAGAGTGCAGACACTGTACTTTCCACCTCCAGGACTCAAGTTCTCCTCCTTCAGAGTGCTGGCACTGTACTTTCCACCTCCAGGACTCACGTTCTTCTTCAGAGAGCAGACACTGTACTTTCCACCTGCAGGACTCAAGTTCTCCTCCTTCACAGTGCAGGCACTGTACTTAGCACTTCCAGGACTCAAGTTCTCCTTCTTCAGAGTGCAGGCACTGTACTTTCCACCTCCAGGACTCAAATTCTCCTCCTCCAGAATGCTCTGTAAGTCATTCTATTTCGTTCCATTCTCTCTAATTGTTCTAACTATAACAACAAACCCTCTTCAGCCCTCTGGATATTACGTTTAATAACCTTGCACCTTCTTCTAACCACAAAATTATGGATTCTTTTCATAATTCTCTTAGCACACTTTGCCCTCAGACACATCACTACTTCCAGCTTTCTCCTTGTTGCAGCATTCACCTTCCATGTTTCACACTGATATAAGAGAGTTGATCCTCTTCTTTGATTATGATTCCATGGATGAAGTTCTTTGTCTCCTGTGGCATGCAAAGAGTATGTTACCTTCATTCGGCATGTGTACACACTCTCATATAGGCTGCCTCCCAACCAGCCAACCGGGTGCTAAGGGTTTAACGATCTAAGGGGGCCCCATCGTTAAATCAGTACCATGGTTCAATCAATCACAGGTGGGTATGACAATTGCTGAGGTGATGTGGCATCACTCACGGTCAGCACTTGCCAGACTCGTACAGCTGCTGGTTGCTCACGGTTCTCTCTTGCTCTCTGGCTTTGTCTTTGTCTTGATTACCGTGGTACACTTATATTTCAAACTTTTGTACATACTGTACGTAAGTGTACATATACATTGGTGAAGGAAAATACAATTTAAAGACTACTGCTGTGTTTATTTTCGTTCCAAGTCCCATTACGACCAGGTCAATAGGCCATTAATTACTTGTGTGTTTAATATTGAAAACCCTGGCCGGGAGTTGGAGTTGGAGCTGGAGCTGGAGCTAGTCTTGTATTGTTCAGATAGCCTTGCTGTCGCTTGGCATTGCGTGTCAGCCTTGCATTTGCTTTGCTATTGCCTGTCAGCCTTGCAATCGCTTCACTACTGCGTGTTAGCTTTGCTATTGAGTTTTTGTGCATTGTTTGTTGCATGTATTACAAATAGCATGTTACTTTGGGGTTAATGCCACCTACATGAGTCAGGCGATTGGTGTTTGAATTCACTATGTTAAATCTGCCCAAATTCTCTCTACAGCGTTGTTGGCGAATTGCTCATTCTATTGGTATAGAGTATCAAAGCACTGTCACTGCTGTGCAGCTTCGTAACATTATTCGTACAAAGTTGTGAGCTGAAGCAACTATGGCACACCAAACTGACGTATCTCCCGCTACAGGAGCTGTTAATAGCAGATCTCCGTTCAGCTTCCTTCGTAATGGGAGAGACATAACACCAGAACACTCAGACCAGCAGTCTTGTGAAGCAGCAGGTACATTGGGCTTGTCTAAGGGCGAGTCCACTTCATTGGCGCTTGAGTTAGCCAAACTCAATCTTGAAACGACCAGGGAGCAGCGAGCATATGTTAGGGAAGAGTTTGATAGAGAGAAGGAGGGGAGGCGATTCAAACAGACTGTAGATGACTTTAGTTTGCAAAAGGCAGTACCGCTAGTTCCTCGTTTTGTTGAAGCCGAGCCTGAACACTTTTTCGAGGTATTTGAAAACCAGGCACGAGCATTAAGGAGGCCTGAGGTGCATTGGGCAGCATAGGTGCGTACAGCATTATTTGGTAAGGCACAGGAGTTTACATCTGTGTTGAACAATGACGACTTTATCAACTATCGAGTGGTGAAAACCATGATTCTTGGGGCTTATCAGTGTATTCCCGCCAAGTACAGGAGGGAATTTAAACTAGGCCAACGACAGCCGGGTCAGTCTCATGTCGACTTTGTAAGGCAGCAGTCAAAAGCCTTTACCAAGTGGTACAAGGCAAGTGGTGTCGCTAACTTCTTGGACCTTGTCCAATTACTCTTGGTGGATAATTTGCTGAAATCTGTTGGACCAGAGGTTAGAGTCTTTCTTGAAGATCATTTGTTGGCCACTGCATTGGAAGCAGCCAGGTTAGCTGATACTTTTGAGATTAACTGTAGTCTTATTTTTTTTCTCAACAGCTTGACATGAGCAGAGATCATCAAAGAAGAGTTCCTGACTGGAGGACTAAGTGGCAGGATGAAGGCGGATGACGATGCCAAACAACTGAGTCAACTGGTGAGCCACGTTACCCAACTCACCATCAACCTACTCATGCTCAATACGGTGATTAGAGACGTCAGCATACAGACTGGCACCAACCACCAAATCAGCAGGGAGCCAAAGGAAAATTAAGGGTAACCAGTTATTTTTGCCATAAACCTGGTCATTTGCAAACCAACTCCCTAGCTAAACTCCAACCAGTAGGAAAAAATACTAATCTCCCTATTGAAATGAATCAGAAAGAAGTAGAGTATGGGATGGCCCCATACTACAGTACTTGTCATATCTCCCTTCAGGAGAGTTCAAAGAAAATGGAAGTAAGAACATTTAAGGGTACTGGGGCATATTTGACTTTAAGTGTTTATGATGGATTCCCTATGAAAGATGCTGTGTTATTACTGGGTAATAACATTGATTCTATTAAGTGTCCAGAACCTATAATGACTAAGTCTTCTCTGATGTTGCAAAGGCAAAATCCCAAGGGATGTCTGATGAGAATGCTAAACCATCCTTGGACGACTCTGATCTTGAACTAGCCAATTTGTTTTATGAAGAAAACTGGCCAGGCCTCGTAAATTTAGTGAACAGACCCAGATCAAGCCTTCCTATTCCTGGGTTGCAGGATTGCCAGATGTCTCTCTCTCCATGCCTAAGGGACTCTCCTTTTGGGAAGAACAGCAAAAAGACCCTTCCTTGAATTTCGCCTTTCAGACAGCCAGGGATGAATCCTCTTCAGGTCACCCAGTCAAATATAAAATTTAAAACGACTTCTTAATCTGCACCGAGATTGGTAAGGAGGTAAACGGAAAGCAAAAGACAGATAGACTGGTAATTCCTAAAAAAAATCGATCACAAATATTAAATGTAGCTCATAATTCCTCGCTAGGGGGACACTCAGAAATTACCAAAATCTTATATAGAATATTAAAAGAATTCTATTGGCCAAAGCTAAGGTAAGATGTGAAGAATCACATCCGTTGTTGTAGAGAATATCAACAAGTAGGGAAACCTGGACATTCCATTAAACCTGCACCTCTCCATCCCATACCTGCAGATGGAGAACCTTTTGCAGAGTTAATCATAGATTGTGTAGGTCCACTACCTAAGTCCAAGTCTGGGAACCAGTACATATTCACTATTATGGACAAAGTTACTAGGTATCCAAAAGCAATCCCAATGTGCAGTATCTTTTTTTAAAGCCCTAACAAAGTTTATCTCCTGCTTTAGCATTCCTAAGTCTAGTCTGAGTGACCGAGGTACTAACTTTACTGCCAAAGCATTTAGGGAAGCATTAACTAGGCTAGGAATAATTCATAAACTATACACTGCCTATCATCCTCAGTACCAAGGCGCCTTGGAAAGATTCCATCAGACATTAAAAAACATGAGAACTTATTGCATGCATTTTCCTGCAGACTGGGATGAATCACTTCTTCTGTTGCTGTCCGCAATGAGAGAAACTGTGCAGTAATCCACAGGGTACAATCCGCTTGAACTAATCATTGGACACAACATACCAGGTCCTCTTCGAGTGCGCAAGGAAGGATGGATGGGAGAAGACGCCAGCATAGCACTCAGTTGGCTAAGGATAACTTAAAAACAGCTCAAAATACTATGAAACAGAGGTATAAAAGAAACAAAGTTTCACTTCTTCCATCCCGGAGACAAGGCGTTAATGCAGGAACCTATACCTGCCACACCTTAAAAGCTAGAGTTACGGGACCTATGCAAATTGTAAGTAAACCATGTGATGTAAGCTATGTGGTAGCTCCCCTTGACAAGCCCTCAAAGAGTAAAACATACCACATAAACATAAATCAGATTAAAGCATTTCATACTCCAAATAAAGTCCCAGTAATGACTGTCCTCTGCCTCCATAGAAGATCCTGACTCCTTGCACCCTATTCACAAAATTCAAATAAAGCTTCCCAATTCTGTCCTCCTCAAGGACCCTAGCCCTTTAATGGTGGGGCTGTCTAAGGCTCAAGTAACAGGTTTAACTGCCCTCCTACAATCTTACCCTGATATCTTTTTGGATGTTCCAAAAACATGTCTCTAGGATATCATGATGCAAATGTTAGAAACTCTAAACCTATTAAACTCTCCCCTTACAGAGCTAATCCTGAAAAACAGAGGCTACTTCAGCAGGAAGAAGCATTTCTGATGGTGGTTTTCGAATGTGTACAGACTTCGTAAGGTGAATGAGGTCACTATTCCAGATGCTTACCCTCTGCCACGTTTGGATGACGTAATCGACTTTGTGGGTAAGGCTACTTTTGTGTCCAAATTAGACCTCCTTAAAGGTTACTGTCATGTACATTTGATAGATAAGGTGAAGGAAATCTCTGCCTGCATAATTCCAGGTCATTATCAGTATACAGTACCCCCCTTCGGAATGAAAAACTCGCTGGCATCATTCCAAAAGCTGATCCATCACACTATTGAAGGACTTGAAGGTACGGCCGCTAATCTAGATGATATTGCTCTTGTGTCGGATGCTTGGGACCAACACATGGTCAGATTTAAAGTTCTCTTTCAGAAATTTCAGAGTTTCCATTTAACCATTAATTTATCTAAGTCATCCTTTGGCCAATCTTCTGTTAGTCTTTTAGGCCATGAAGTAAGTAGTGGCAATGTGTCCCTGAAATTTGCTAAAATTCTTGCCATTAAAAATTATCCAGTACCTCATGATAGGAAATCCCTCCAACGTTTCTTTGGTTTGGTAGGAATTTATAGACGATTCTGCAAGAACTTTGCAGACATTGTAGCCCTTCTAACCTCACTTAACAGTCAGAAATCCCAATTTCAGTGGACCCAAAGTGCCAAGATTCGTTTTGTACTGCACCCATTCTTCTGTCTCCTGATTTTTCTCAAGCTTTTACATCACAGGTTGATGCCTGTGAGTCAGGGGTAGGGGCAGTACTTCTACAAAAAGCTGATGATGAGTCTGTGGCTTATAATTCAGCCAAATACCAACCTCACCAGAGGGCCTACTCCACAATTGAAAAAGAAGCCCTGGCTCTGATACAGGCAATGGTCTACAGACAATGGTTTACATGGGTCAGTTGTCTCAGGTGGTCACGGTCTATAGTGACGACAACCTTCTGGTTTATCTCAACTCTGTGAAGAACCACAACACACACCTCATGCGTTGGAGTCTTATGCTGCAACCTTACAATTGTCACATTGTTCATATTGCCGGCAAGGTTAATAAGCTGGCTGATTATCTTTCAAGAATTTAAAATTAAAATGTGTTAGGTTAGGATGTGTTAGGGACTATGGGAAGAATAGCTCTTTTATCCCCCTATGTATATATAAAATGGTGTTTTTTTTTTTTTTGTGAGGGGATATTCTGCTACCGTCTGCAGGTGTCTTGAACCTATGCTAATTCTACTGTCTGCTGTCTCACTCTAAGTTTAGAGTTCGGCATTATGTCTCGAGAAAAGTTGAGCTCTATCTAATAAGTTGGATGTTTGAGAGAAAAGGCAGTTCCATTATTGTACCATGCCATGGTGGCACTCTACCTATGGAGGTGGAAGCCTAGTCTTGGCCATTAGAGCCCTCTTGGGGTGGGGGTGTGGCATGCAAAGAGTACATTACCATAATTCAGTGTATGTACACACTCCCATATAGGCTTCCTCCCAACCAATGAACTGGGTGCTAAGGGTTTAATGATCTAAGAAGTTCCCATTGTTAAATCAGTACCTAGGTTCAACCAATCACAGGCGGGTATGACAATTGCTGAGGTGATGCGATATCACTCATGCTCAACTCTTGCCAGACTCATACAGCTGCTGGTTGCTCATGGTTCTCTCTTGCACTCTGGTTTTGTCTTTGTCTTGATTACCGTGATACACTTATATTTCAAACTTCTGTACATAGTGTATATAGTGTACATAAGTGTACATATATATATTGATGAAGGAAAATACGATTTAAAGACTACTGCTGTGTTTATTTTTGCTCCAAGTCCCATTACAACCAGGTTAACAGGCCATTATTACCTATGTATGTAATGTCTCCACACTCCTATGTGCAAGAATCACCGTTTTTCCTCGTCAGTTATATGGTTCACCTCACCTTTCACAGACCCATCTGCTGACGTCCAATTCCAGATACCTAGACACGTTCACTTCCTTCCTACTTCCTCCCTCTAATCTGATATCCAATCTTTCATTACCTGAAGTTTTTTGTTATCCTCATCACCTTGCTCTTTCTTATGTTCACATTTAATTTTCCTTCTATCACATACCCACCCAAATCCATCAACCAACCTCTGCAACCTCTCTTCAGAATCTTGAAAAATTACAGTCATCAGCAAAAAATCAGCTGTGACAACTCACACTTTGTGTTTGATTCTTTATCTCTTAATCCAACATTTCTTCCCAACACCCGAGTATTCAATTCTCTTTCATAACCATCATTAAATATATTGAACAACAGCTGTGACATCGCACATCCTTGTTTAAGTCTTGCTTTTACTGGGATATTATCTCCCTCTCTCCTATATACTCTAAACTGAGCCTCACTATCCATATAAGAAGTCTTAACTGCTTGCCGTAACATACCACCTATTCCATACACTTGCAAAACCTGCCACATTGCCCTCTATCCACCCTGTGATACACATTTTCGTAAACCAAAAATGCAACGATAAGCTCCGTAAACACTTGGTCTACACATCCACTACCCTTCCCGATGCCTCATTATTCATCTACGATCTTACTCATCATTTTACTCTCATGATGGAGAGAGGGAGATTGTTTCCCAGTAAAAGTACACCTTAAACAGTAGTAATAACTATCTCCCTGTGTCACCACTCTATGTGACTCATCCAACAGCACCAGATCACGCTGTGTCACCACTCTATGTGACTCATTCCCCCACCAGATCACGCTGTGTCGCCACTCTATGTGACTCATTCCCCCACCAGATCACGCTGTGTCACCACTCTATGTGACTCATCCAACAGCACCAGATCACGCTGTGTCACCACTCTATGTGACTCATTCCCCCACCAGATCACGCTGTGTCGCCACTCTATGTGACTTATCCCACCACCAACAGATCACGCAGTGTCACCACTATATGCGACTCATCCCAAAACCACCAGATCACGCTGTGACACCACACTATGTGACTCATCCCCTAGCACCAGATCACGCTGTGTCGCCACTCTATATGTCTCATCCACCACCACCAGGTCATGCTGTGTCACCACTCAATGTGACTCATCCACCACCACCAGATCACGCTGTGACACCACACTATGTGACTCACCCACCACCACCAGATCACGCTGTGTCACCACACTATGTGTCTCATCCCACCACCACCAGATCACGCTCTGACACCACACTATGTGACTCATCCACCACCACCAGATCACGCTGTAACACCACACTATGTGACTCATCCACCACCACCAGATCACGCTGTGACACCACACTATGTGACTCATCCACCACCACCAGGCCACGCTGTGACACCACACTATGTGACTCATCCACCACCACCAGATCACGCTGTATCAGCACACAGTGTGACTCATCCACCACCACCAGATCACGCTGTGACACCACGCTATGTGACTCATCCACCACCACCAGACCACGCTGTGACACCACACTATGTGACTCATCCACCACCACCATATCACGCTGTGACACCACACTATGTGACTCATCCACCACCACCAGACCACGCTGTGACACCACACTATGTGACTCATCCACCACCACCAGATCACGCTGTAACACCACACAATGTGACTCATCCACCACCACCAGATCACGCTGTGACACCACACTATGTGACTCATCCACCACCACCACCAGATCATGCTGTAGCACCACACTATGTGACTCATCCACCACCACCACATCACGCTGTGACACCACACTATGTGACTCATCCACCACCACCACATCACGCTGTAAGTACACCACACTATGTGACTCATCCACCACCACGAGATCACGCTGTAACACCACACTATGTGACTCATCCACCACCACCAGATCACGCTGTAACACCACACTATGTGACTCATCCACCACCACCAGATCACGCTGTAAGTACACCACACTATGTGACTCATCCACCACCACGAGATCACGCTGTAACACCACACTATGTGACTCATCCACCACCACCAGATCACGCTGTAACACCACACTATGTGACTCATCCACCACCACCAGATCACGCTGTAACACCACACTATGTGACTCATCCACCACCACCAGATCACGCTGTAAGTACACCACACTATGTGACTCATCCATCACCACCAGACCACGCTGTGACACCACACTATGTGACTCATCCACCACCACCATATCACGCTGTAACACCACACTATGTGACTCATCCACCACCACCATATCACGCTGTGACACCACACTATGTGACTCATCGACCACCACCAGACCATGCTGTGACACCACACTATGTGACTCATCCACCACCACCAGATCACGCTGTAACACTACACAATGTGACTCATCCACCACCACCAGATCACGCTGTGACACCACACTATGTGACTCATCCACCAACACCACCAGATCACGCTGTAGCACGACACTATGTGACTCATCCACCACCACCACATCACGCTGTGACACCACACTATGTGACTCATCCACCACCACCACATCACGCTGTAAGTACACCACACTATGTGACTCATCCACCACCACGAGATCACGCTGTAACACCACACTATGTGACTCATCCACCACCACCAGATCACGCTGTAACACCACACTATGTGACTCATCCACCACCACCAGATCACGCTGTAAGTACACCACACTATGTGACTCATCCACCACCACGAGATCACGCTGTAACACCACACTATGTGACTCATCCACCACCACCAGATCACGCTGTAACACCACACTATGTGACTCATCCACCACCACGAGATCACGCTGTAACACCACACTATGTGACTCATCCACCACCACCAGATCACGCTGTAAGTACACCACACTATGTGACTCATCCACCACCACCAGATCACGCTGTAAGTACACCACACTATGTGACTCATCCACCACCACCAGATCACGCTGTGTCACCACACTATGTGACTCATCCACCACCACCAGATCACGCTGTAACACCACACTATGTGACTCATCCATTACCACCAGATCACGCTGTAACACCACACTATGTGACTCATCCACCACCACCAGATCACGCTGTAACCTCACACTGTGACTCATCCACCACCACCAGATCACGCTGTAACACCACACTATGTGACTCATCCCACCGCCACCAGATGACGCTGTGTCACCACACTATGTGACTCATCCACCATCACCTGATCACGCTGTGACACCACACTATGTGACTCATCCACCATCACCTGATCACGCTGTGTCACCACACTATGTGACTCATCCACCATCACCTGATCACGCTGTGACACCACACTATGTGACTCATCCACCACCACCAGATCACGCAGTGACACCACACTATGTGACTCATCCATTACCACCAGATCACGCTGTAACACCACATTATGTGACTCATCCACCACCACCAGATCACGCTGTGACACCACACTATGTGACTCATCCACCACCACCAGATCATGCTGTGTCACCACTATATTTGACTCATCCCAACAACACCAGATCACGCTGTGTCGTCACTCTATATGTCTCATCCACCACCACCAGATCACTCTGTGACACCACACTGTGACTCATTCCACCACCTCCAGATCGCGCTGTGACACCACACTATGTGACTCATTCCACCACCGCCAGATCACGCTGTGTCACCACTCTATATGTCTCATGCACCACCACCTGATCACGCTGTGACACTACACTATGTGACTCATACCACCACCAACAGATCACGCTGTGTCACCATTCTCTGTGACTCATCCCACAACAACCAGACACGCTGTGACACCACACTATGTGACTCATACCACAACCAACAGATCACGCTGTGTCACCATTCTCTGTGACTCATCCCACAACCACCAGATCACGCTGTGTCACCACACTATGTGACTCATCCACCACCACCAGATCACGCTGTGACACCACACTATGTGACTCATCCACCACCACCAGATCACGCTGTAACACAACACTATGTGACTAATCCATAACCACCAGATCACGCTGTGACACCACACTATGTGACTCATCCACCACCACCATATCACGCTGTGACACCACACTATGTGACTCATCCACCACCACCAGGCCACGCTGTGACACCACACTATGTGACTCATCCACCACCACCAGATCACGCTGTATCAGCACACAATGTGACTCATCCACCACCACCAGATCACGCTGTGACACCACGCTATGTGACTCATCCACCACCACCAGACCACGCTGTGACACCACACTATGTGACTCATCCACCACCACCATATCACGCTGTAACACCACACTATGTGACTCATCCACCACCACCATATCATGCTGTGACACCACACTATGTGACTCATCCACCACCACCAGACCACGCTGTGACACCACACTATGTGACTCATCCACCACCACCAGATCACGCTGTAACACCACACAATGTGACTCATCCACCACCACCAGATCACGCTGTGACCCCACACTATGTGACTCATCCACCACCACCACCAGATCACGCTGTAGCACCACACTATGTGACTCATCCACCACCACCACATCACGCTGTGACACCACACTATGTGACTCATCCACCACCACCACATCACGCTGTAAGTACACCACACTACGTGACTCATCCACCACCACGAGATCACGCTGTAACACCACACTATGTGACTCATCCACCACCACCAGATCACGCTGTAACACCACACTATGTGACTCATCCACCACCACCAGATCACGCTGTAAGTACACCACACTATGTGACTCATCCACCACCACGAGATCACGCTGTAACACCACACTATGTGACTCATCCACCACCACCAGATCACGCTGTAACACCACACTATGTGACTCATCCACCACCACCAGATCACGCTGTAACACCACACTATGTGACTCATCCACCACCACCAGATCACGCTGTAAGTACACCACACTATGTGACTCATCCACCACCACCAGATCACGCTGTAAAACCACACTATGTGACTCATCCACCACCACCAGATCACGCTGTGTCACCACACTATGTGACTCATCCACCACCACCAGATCACGCTGTAACACCACACTATGTGACTCATCCATTATCACCAGATCACGCTGTAACACCACACTATGTGACTCATCCACCACCACCAGATCACGCTGTAACCTCACACTATGTGACTCATCCACCACCACCAGATCACGCTGTAACACCACACTATGTGACTCGTCCACCACCACCAGATGACGCTGTGTCACCACACTATGTGACTCATCCACCATCACCTGATCACGCTGTGACACCACACTATGTGACTCATCCACCATCACCTGATCACGCTGTGTCACCACACTATGTGACTCATCCACCATCACCTGATCACGCTGTGACACCACACTATGTGACTCATCCACCATCACCTGATCACGCTGTGTCACCACACTATGTGACTCATCCACCATCACCTGATCACGCTGTGACACCACACTATGTGACTCATCCACCACCACCAGATCACGCTGTGACACCACACTATGTGACTCATCCACCACCACCAGATCACGCTGTGACACCACACTTTGTGACTCATCCACCACCACCAGATCACGCTGTGACACCATACTATGTGACTCATCCACCATCACCTGATCACGCTGTGTCACCACACTATGTGACTCATCCGCCACCACCTGATCACGCTGTGACACCACACTATGTGACTCATCCACCACCATCTGATCACGCTGTGTCACCACACTATGTGACTCATCCACCACCACCTGATCACGCTGTGACACCACACTATGTGACTCATCCACCACCACCTGATCACGCTGTGACACCACACTATGTGACTCATCCACCACCACCTGATCACGCTGTGACACACCACCTCTCAATAACATTAAAAAAAAATTTGTTTAATTAAATTTCGACCTTTACGCTACATTTCCTCGGATCAACCTTCCATGGAGCAGAATTTCTATAAGTTCGATTTTTTCCTTTTTTTCACGAGTCTTTAACTCCATTTCCACATATCAGAATTTTATCCTCGATTTATATTTGTAATTGTGAAAAAGGCACCAATTCCATGGAACAAAATTCTTTTAGGAACATAGAAAGTGAATTAAATAGATCCAGCGATTTTTCATAGAGTGAAGGAAATTTGGAGGTCAATGTCCTTAGATTATTAATCTCAGTTGCGTAGGCAGGATATTCCTATGATATTCTAGACGTTATCTTCTGTACACATTAGACTCATTATTAATTATAACAAAGATACAACTGTAAAACACGAGTCTGTGTTACAGCTCCCGACCCCTGATGTTTTGTAAGGTAGCCATAGCTCCTGGGCCCTATTTTAGAGTTTCTAAGATTATAGGGTATACGAGATGTATCTCTCTGGTCACCCAAGTGTTGCAGCTCCTGGCCACTTATGTGGCAATAAGGTAAGCTATAGCTCTTGGTCCATCATTTTAGAGGTATACATTTGTATAATATCAATCAACAAACATTTGTCATATTCAAATTTTTACCAGTTCCAAGGTATCTTTCATGGTGTGTCATTAATGAGCTGCCTGACCACCTAATGGTGTCAAGCTACAGCTCCTGGTACCCACATAGGTAAGAAAAGTATATTCATTCATTCTAGCAAAGCCAGTGAATCACAAATGTATCTCCTGAATCCTTCAAGGGTAAATATTGGTAAGCAGGTTCCCCATCCACCTAGTGGCATTAAGCTAAAGCTCCTGGCTCCCATGTCAGAGGTATGATTATAAGGTACATAAGATATATCTCGAAGTCTGCCAAGCACAAAACTGATAATAAGATACATCTCATATTCTCATAATAGCAAAGATACAAGTAAGCAAGCAAGCAAGCAAGGACAAGCAAGCACATGATGGTGTTATGCTGTATAAAGCTGTGGTATGTTGTATGCTTTATTTGTGGTAAACATGGGTATACATACAATCTTTCATTGGCATGCAACTGATATTGTGTATATACGTTGCATAAAACAAGCGATGGATTGTACTGGTGATGGACACGTGCCACCACTCCCTGAGGCAAGCCTGTGGTCACCACTCCCTGAGGCAAGCCTGTGGTCACCACTCCCTGAGGCAAGCCTGTGGTCACCACTCCCTGAGGCAAGCCTGTGGTCACCACTCCCTGAGGCAAGCCTGTGGCCACCACTCCCTGAGACAAGCCTGTGGTCACCACTCCCTGAGACAAGCCTGTGGTCACCACTCCATGATGGTACTGTCAGGTTACGGTATTGTAATGAGGAGCTTTCATTTTCACTGACACACTTGCGAGGGGAAAATGTAAGTGACTACAACTCACAAGCACTCACAACCACCATTGTACAACTACAACCATCTCTACAACTCTCAATCACTCACAACCATCACAAACTCACACATCTACAAACTCTAGTGACACTCACAACAATTATACTACAACTCGTCACATCTACAACTCTCCACAAGTACAACCCTAACACTATAAATCTTAACTACTTACAACCAAACGCAATATCTGTGAGAGAATACACTGTTCACAGAGTTCCCTCTCCAGGGACTAATTATAACCAACACACACAACCTCTTTAAGACCCCAAGAAGACGGGTAGGTTTCTCAGGAATATGAATATATATACATATATATATATATATATATATATATATATATATATATATATATATATATATATATATATATATATATATATATATATATATATATATATATATATATATATATATATATATATATATATATATATATATATATAATATATATAGGGAGGTACCACCTCTAGAACTGCTATAGGGACCCTCATCCTCAGAGAAAAGAATAAACTTGCTTCAGGGAAAACTCAAGGTTCTCCCTGAAGCTGTTTGGGAATTTTCTCCTACCACCTCCTATATTTTATATATATTTTATTTAAAGACAAAATACATTGACAAAACATTCACAAAAATACGATAGAAAGTAAAACAACATAGGTGACTCAGAGCTACATCTCGAATACTTCGTCCAGCTCCCCAGCGGTGGGCCGCGTGCCCAGAATGCTGCAGGCATTGCCTCTCTGGATCGCAACACTGAGTCTCTGAAAGAGGAAGCTGGTCGCCCTGTGGTCCTTGGTTTCTTTGATGAGCTTTTCACCCAACTCTATTAGGAACTTTAGAGCACACTTGCCCCATGCTCCAAGGGTCTCCGACCCTATTGGGATGAAGTTATAGCAAGGGGGAAGGTCTTCATATTTGCGGATCTTCTGGGTCTCCCTGTGGCTGGCAGCTCCTCCCCCTTCCACTACGGAGTATGGCAAGTAGGTGTCTGCCAATGTGGCGGCACATGTGCAGTCCCAGGCAATCTGCTTTCCATCCTTCCAAGGTAGCATAGTGGCTCCATCAGGACGCTTTTGACTTCCGCCAGACCTCTGCACTTGGGGTTCCCGTTGAGCTGGGCAACGGGCTGTGGCGAGGCTTCTGTTTATGATGTCATTGACCTCCTCATGCCTGGCATACTTCCCTTCTGCTGTGTGACACACGAGACCATGAAGTCCGAATTGATCAGCTGTCGCCCTGCCGCAAATGCACCTATGTTCGGTGAGGATGGGAGCGGCTAGGCGAAGAGCAACACCAATCCGAATGGTCTGTGGGTCTAGTCGAGTGCCCAAGGAGGAATTGGAAACAGCTAACAGGAAATCTCCTGAGTGTGGTGCCTTCATTGCCAGGAGACGAGCTTTGTCCTTTCCTGAGGCGTTGGAGAGCATTGTGTTGGCGATTTTTTCCATGATCGGTTTGTCCCAGTGGGACTGTTTCTGTTCTTTGGGAGGAGCTGGTCTACTGGAGGAATCTGTAAGGGTGTCCCACCGAATCGCTGCTTCAGTAAACCTGGGGTCTTGAGCTCCTACCACGCCTCTCAAACGTTCGGAAACAATCTTCTTGACTAATGCACTGGAAGCCAAACACGAAGACAGAAAAGCAGGTAAAGCAACATGCGTTGCATTGCGCACCCCTATACCTCCCAGTCGCACTGGGAAGGTTGCCTGATCCCATTGCTGATCCTCTAGTGACAGGTTCAGTGCCTTCTTAAGGGTTGACCTCAGGTGTGCGTCATATTCGTCGAGTGTTGGGTTGTCAAAAGAGGGTGCACACCTCAGGAAGTAAGTGAGTCTTGGAATAGTAAGGCACCTTGTGAGGAGATACAGAGCATCATGGGCATCAAGATCGCTTATTCTCTCCTCCATTCTCATCAGGTCATTTAATTTTTCCTTGAGGACTGTGTCGATGGCCTGGTGACCCAGTGGTGCTCCCAAGAGGGTACTGTTGGATGGAGTGGTAGTAGAGACTTCTGGGAGGATTCTTCGCACAGCATTGATTATTTCCTGGTTCGCTGTGATGATTTCACACTTGGAGGGATTGAGGATGAGTCCCAAGTCTTCTCCCTGTGTCTTCACCAGTTGTAGGTCCCCTACCAGGGACTCTTCAGTACCTGCCAGAATGTCATCATCCAGGTACCAGATGTTGAGCTCGCTGCGTAGGCTGGAAGTTAGTTCCCTTACTGCCAAGCAGAAGAGAAGTGGAGCTAGTGGGTCACCCTGCTGAACACCTTCTGATGAGAGAATTTCATGTTCTCCAAACAAAAGAATTGAGGGTTTGCTGTAGCCGGCTGAGATGAAGGGAAAAAGACTGGGGAAGCGATCCCGAACAGCTGGCAAGACAGCATCTCTCTTTACCATATTAAAGGCATTTCTAAAATCAAGTTTGACTACAGCCTTGTCTTCTGGCAGGTCCCTGATGTAGGCCCTTGCCGCATGAGCTGCAGCTTCACTGCCTTGAGGGACCCCAAAGCCCAGTTGATGTGGCTGGAGTAAACTGGCAGCTTCTAGGCAAATGTTTCTTACTGCTGCTTTGGCAACGAGACGGCGAAGAGTGTTTCCAACCGCAATGGGTCTGATTCCCCCATCCTTCTTCTTCAACGCACACAGTGAGGCTCCAAAAAAGAAAGGTTTAATTTCTTCTGGGATTCGCCCAGCCAGGCAGTTGTTGACGAAAGTTGTTAACTCGGTGAGACGAAGTGATGCAGATGCACCGAGTACTGGATTTACCATCTCCTTGAGGTGCTGAGGTCGAATTCCAGTGTAACCTCCTGCAGATCCTGCAGGAAATGACACAATCTCCTTATAGACTTCCGATTCAGGTAAAATTAATTGTTCAGTGATGGGGTCTTCCTCAGGGGTGTTGTTGATGGCTGTGGTGTCCCTGGTTGGATGCTTGTCTCTTAGTGCTTGGGCTGTGATCTCATCTTTGGGGGCTACAGTGTCATATATATTTATATATATATATATATATATATATATATATATATATATATATATATATATATATATATATATATAGATATATATATATATATATATATATAAATATAATATACTATATATATATATATATATATATATATATATATATATATATATATATATATATATATATATATATATATATATATATATATATATATATATATATATATATATATATATATATATATATATATATATATATATATATATGTATATTTATTTATTTATTTATTGTAAACAATCGCAGACGGGCGATCTTATTTATGCAGGACAAGCCACAGGGGGCGGAAATCTTCAGCTCAAGTACTTTCACACTTCCAGGGCGTCATCAGGAACTATGCAATGTTGCAAGGCAGCAACTGAAGGGGTGAGGGGAAGTTTCCTCAGAGTAACCCAGTGTGGGTCTGACACCTGGCACAGTCTCTCTCAGAATAGCTGTTTAGTAGAGACTATTATACACAACCTTAAACAACAATGCAATACAAAATCACAGAATTGCTCATTATGCCATTTGGTTTCATGAAGGATAAGTGACGCTCGACTCGTGTCTACGCGCCAAAACATCATGCTAGTCAGTTGTGAATGGTTATATAATGCGATTAGTGGGGTTTAAGGACATTAGAAGTAGAAATTTGGATCATAGAAATATTATCAGAATGGTATAGAAGATTCGCGAGTAAAGCATATTTACTGACACTGAGAAGATAGACAATATTTAGGAAAATATCAAGCGATACTTCTAAGTACCGTTAGGAACATTTGAATACCCCAGAAGAGGACATTTAAATGGACAAAGAGTACATTCACTCCCTTTGTTTTATTAATTAAAAAGGTTACACATAATAATAGCTATCCATATATATAGTATCCACCGTAAAACGTATTTTCTCAAATCATGAGATTTGTTCTAAGTGGCTAGAAAAAGGTTTGGGCTGGATATTATATCTTCTAATTTCATAATACTTGACCTCTCAAAACCCTCCTACCCCATATGGGTAGGGAAGGGGATGGTGGTGGTGCAGGGTTGGCACCAGTCATTGGCCCACATTCTGAGAGAGACTGTGGCAAGTGACAAACCCGCACTGCACCACTCTGAGAAAACTTCCCCTCACCCTTTCATTTGTTGCCTTGCAGCATTGGATAGTTCCTGATGATGCACTGCAAAGTGTGAAAGAACTTGAGCAAAAGATTTCCACCCCCTCCCCCGTGGCTTGTCGTGCATATATGTATGTATATATATATATATATATATATATATATATATATATATAATATATGTTATATATATAATATATATTATATATATAATATATTTTATATATATAATATATTTTACATATATATATGTCGTGCCGAATATGTAAAACTGGTCAATTAGCAAGAACTCATTTAAAATTAAGTCCTTTCTGAAATTTTCTCTTATACGTTTAAAGATATATTTTTTTCATTAATGTTAATGAAAAAATTTTTAATTTTGAACCAAAAGAATCTTAGAAAACTTACCTAACCTTATTATAACCAGAACAATTTATTTTAGCCTAACCCAACTAAATATATTTTAAATACTTTTACAATAGTTTAGTACTAAACAAACACAATCAAATATATTTTTTTAGTTATGTTCAGAATGATTTTGGCAAAATTATTGCATACACAAATTTTCACTTGTCCTTTATGGCAAGATGTGCGTTGCTATTTAAGCCAAGATCGCAAGTTCTGCCTATTCCGGCACGACATATATATGTATATATATATATATATATATATATATATATATATATAGATATATATATATATATATATATATATATATTATAGGTAGTAGGTTGGTAGACAGCAACCACCCAGGGAGGTACTACCGTCCTGCCAAGTGAGTGTAAAATGAAAGCCTGTGATTCTTTTACATGATGGTAGGATTGCTGATGTCTTTTGTCTGTCTCATAAATATGCAAGATTACAGGCATGTCTTGCTACTTCTACTTACACTTAGGTCACACTACACATACATGTACACATTTATTTATACACACTCATCTGAGTTTTCTTTGATTTTATCTTAATAGTTCTTGGTCTTATTAATTTTCCTTTTATATCCATGGGGAAGTGGAATAAGAATCTTTCCTCCGTAAGCCATGCGTGTTGTAAAAGTCAACTAAAATGCCGGGAACAATGGGCTAGTAACCCCTTTTCCTGTAAAGATTACTAAAAAGAATAAGAAGAAGAAAATTGTCAAAGTGGGAAGTCTGAATGTGCATGGATGTTGTGCAGATGATAAGAAAGAGATGATTGTGGATGTTATGAATGAGAAGAAGCTGGATGTCCTGGCTTTAAGTGAAACAAAGCTGAAGGGGGTGGGAGAGTTTCAGTGGAGAGGAATAAATGGGATTAGGTCAGGGGTTTCAAATAGAGTTAGAGCTAAAGAAGGAGTAGCAATAATGTTGAAGGATAAGCTATGGCAGGAAAAGAGGGACTATAAATGTATTAATTCAAGGATTATGTGGAGTAAAATAAAGATTGGATGTGAAAAGTGGGTTATAATAAGCGTGTATGCACCTGGAGAAGAGAGAAGTGTAGAGGAGAGAGAGAGATTTTGGGAAATGTTGAGTGAATGCGTGGGGAGTTTTGAATCAAGTGTGAGAGTAATGGTGGTTGGGGATTTCAATGCTAAAGTGGGTAAAAATGTTATGGAGGGAGTAGTAGGTAAATTTGGGGTGCCAGGGGTAAATGTAAATGGGGAGCCTTTAATTGAGCTATGTGTAGAAAGAAATTTGGTAATAAGTAATACATATTTTATGAAAAACAGGATAAATAAATATACAAGGTATGATGTAGCACGTAATGAAAGTAGTTTATTAGATTATGTATTGGTGGATAAAAGGTTGATGGGTAGGCTCCAGGATGTACATGTTTATAGAGGGGCAACTGATATATCGGATCATTATTTAGTTGTAGCTACAGTTAGAGTAAGAGGAAGATGGGAAAAGAGGAAGGTGGCAACAACAAGTAAGAGGGAGGTGAAAGTGTATAAACTAAGGGAGGAGGAAGTTCGGGTGAGATATAAGCGACTATTGGCAGAAAGGTGGGCTAGTGCAAAGATGAGTAGTGGGGGGGTTGAAGAGGGTTGGAATAGTTTTAAAAATGCAGTATTAGAATGTGGGGCAGAAGTTTGTGGTTATAGGAGGGTGGGAGCAGGAGGAAAGAGGAGTGATTGGTGGAATGATGAAGTAAAGGGTGTGATAAAAGAGAAAAAGGTAGCTTATGAGAGGTTTTTACAAAGCAGAAGTGTTATAAGAAGAGCAGAGTATATGGAGAGTAAAAGAAAGGTAAAGAGAGTGGTGAGAGAGTGCAAAAGGAGAGCAGATGATAGAGTGGGAGAGGCACTGTCAAGAAATTTTAATGAAAATAAGAAAAAATTTTGGAGTGAGTTAAACAAGTTAAGAAAGCCTAGGGAAAATATGGATTTGTCAGTTAAAAACAGAGTAGGGGAGTTAGTAGATAGGGAGATGGAGGTATTGGGTAGATGGCGAGAATATTTTGAGGAACTTTTAAATGTTAAGGAAGAAACAGAGGCAGTAATTTCATGCACTGGTCAGGGAGGTATACCATCTTTTAGGAGTGAAGAAGAGCAGAATGTAAGTGTGGGGGAGGTACGTGAGGCATTACGTAAAATGAAAGGGGGTAAAGCAGCTGGAACTGATGGGATCATGACAGAAATGTTAAAAGCAGGGGGGGATATAGTGTTGGAGTGGTTGGTACTTTTGTTTAATAAATGTATGAAAGAGGGGAAGGTACCTAGGGATTGGCGGAGAGCATGTATAGTCCCTTTATATAAAGGGAAAGGGGACAAAAGAGACTGTAAAAATTATAGAGGAATAAGCTTACTGAGTATACCAGGAAAAGTGTACGGTAGGGTTATAATTGAAAGAATTAGAGGTAAGACAGAATGTAGGATTGCGGATGAGCAAGGAGGTTTCAGAGTGGGTAGGGGATGTGTAGATCAAGTGTTTACATTGATGCATATATGTGAACAGTATTTAGATAAAGGTAGGGAAGTTTTTATTGCATTTATGGATTTAGAAAAGGCATATGATAGAGTGGATAGAGGAGCAATGTGGCAGATGTTGCAAGTATATGGAATAGGTGGTAAGTTATTAAATGCTGTAAAGAGTTTTTATGAGGATAGTGTGGCTCAGGTTAGGGTGTGTAGAAGAGAGGGAGACTACTTCCCGGTAAAAGTAGGTCTTAGACAGGGATGTGTAATGTCACCATGGTTGTTTAATATATTTATAGATGGGGTTGTAAAGGAAGTAAATGCTAGGGTGTTCGGGAGAGGGGTGGGATTAAATTTTGGGGAATCAAATTCAAAATGGGAATTGACACAGTTACTTTTTGCTGATGATACTGTGCTTATGGGAGATTCTAAAGAAAAATTGCAAAGGTTAGTGGATGAGTTTGGGAATGTGTGTAAAGGTAGAAAGTTGAAAGTGAACATAGAAAAGAGTAAGGTGATGAGGGTGTCAAATGATTTAGATAAAGAAAAATTGGATATCAAATTGGGGAGGAGGAGTATGGAAGAAGTGAATGTTTTCAGATACTTGGGAGTTGACGTGTCGGCGGATGGATTTATGAAGGATGAGGTTAATCATAGAATTGATGAGGGAAAAAAGGTGAGTGGTGCGTTGAGGTATATGTGGAGTCAAAAAACGTTATCTATGGAGGCAAAGAAGGGAATGTATGAAAGTATAGTAGTACCAACACTCTTATATGGGTGTGAAGCTTGGGTGGTAAATGCAGCAGCGAGGAGACGGTTGGAGGCAGTGGAGATGTCCTGTTTAAGGGCAATGTGTGGTGTAAATATTATGCAGAAAATTCGGAGTGTGGAAATTAGGAGAAGGTGTGGAGTTAATAAAAGTATTAGTCAGAGGGCAGAAGAGGGGTTGTTGAGGTGGTTTGGTCATTTAGAGAGAATGGATCAAAGTAGAATGACATGGAAAGCATATAAATCTATAGGGGAAGGAAGGCGGGGTAGGGGTCGTCCTCGAAAGGGTTGGAGAGAGGGGGTAAAGGAGGTTTCGTGGGCAAGGGGCTTGGACTTCCAGCAAGCGTGCTTGAGCGTGTTAGATAGGAGTGAATGGAGACGAATGGTACTTGGGACCTGACGATCTGTTGGAGTGTGAGCAGGGTAATATTTAGTGAAGGGATTCAGGGAAACCGGTTATTTTCATATAGTCGGACTTGAGTCCAGGAAATGGGAAGTACAATGCCTGCACTTTAAAGGAGGGTTTTGGGATATTGGCAGTTTGGAGGGATATGTTGTGTATCTTTATATGTGTATGCTTCTAGACTGTAGTATTCTGAGCACCTCTACAAAAACAGTGATAATGTGCGAGTGTGGTGAAAGTGTTGAATGATGATGAAAGTATTTTCTTTTTGGGGATTTTCTTTCTTTTTTGGGTCACCCTGCCTCGGTGGGAGACGGCCGACTTGTTGAAATATATATATATATATATATATATATATATATATATATATATATATATATATATATATATATATATATATATATATATATATCTATATATATATATATATATCTATATATCTATATATATATATATATATATCTATATATCTATATATATATATATATATATATATATATATATATATATATATATATCTATATATATATATATATACATGCAAAACAACCACTGTGAAAGAGTAGAGAAATTCTAAGCGCTTTCGTGACTACTCACATTATGAGCCCACACCTCACTATCATATCCCACAACAAAGCAACAACTGACGCGCGACACATGAGAAAGGGAACACTGCAGCAGGCCCGCTGGCCCTACTAGACAGGTCCTTCACACAACCCAAGAAACAAACTATTCTACCCAAGAAATAAGAATTTTTAAATTTATTATTTGTCCAATGTATTATTAAATTCTTCCCAAATTCTATTAATTATAAATGAATCTAATTTATATAAACCAAAGGAAATATTCATATTATTGTCAAAACTGCTTTTTATGAAACAAGATTCAATTATATTCCTGTCGACCATGGACTTGCTTGATACAACTTTCTCAACTTTTTGAAAATCAATTGGATGGTTAAAATCTCTTACATGAATAAATAGAGCATTGGAATCTTGTCCAGTTCTAATGCTGTATTTATGTTGTTTTAATCTTAGTTCGAGATTTTTACCAGTTTGACCGTAATAAACTTCCTCGCAAATTTTACAAGGAATCTTATAGACACATCCATCAGCATTTTGGGGGGAATTCTTTATCAAAAGTTTTTTTACTGTATCAAGATTTTTAAATACAACTTTAATATTAAAAGTCTTAAGAAGAGAAGACATATCAACCAACTTTTCATGGTGAGGGAGAACCAACATATTTTTAGTTGAATAAGGCTGGCTGTCCCTTTTTGGATTGTAAAAAGTATTTCTAGCAATTTTAAAAGATTTATCAATTACTTTTCATGGGTATTTCAAATCATTAGCTATTTCATAAATTTTGGATATTTCCTCTTCTATGAACTCTGGACTACAAATTCGTAAAGCTCTCAAAAACATTGATGAGAAAACAGAGAGTTTAACTCTATCTTGATGGGAAGAATAATAGTGGACATAGGAACAGTTATTTGTAGGTTTTCTGTAAATTTTAAATTTGAATTCATTATTACTCTTAATAATTAAAACATCTAGAAAAGGCAATGAGTTATTTTCTTCAAACTCAACAGTAAAGTTTATAGAATGGGCTAAGCTATTTAATTTTCCAAGGAAATGGTGTATATCTATATTTTTGGGCATAAGACACAAAATATCATCAACATATCTGAACCATTTAGCTCTTTTAGGGAGGATTGTGTTAAGCAACCTTGTTTCAAAATATTCCATGTATAGGTTACTAAGAACAGGTGAAAGAGAATTTCCCATTGCCATACCAAACTTCTGAGTGTAAAACTTATCATTAAATACAAATTTTGCATCAACAATGCAAAGTTTAATAAGTTTAATGATAGTAGGAACTGGCAATGGTAAATCATAGTTAACGAGTTCTTCAGATAAGAAACTTAATAAATCATCAACAGGAACTTTCGTAAACAAGGAAGTAACATCAAAACTTTTTAAATTTTTACATTAGCATTAATGAAAAAAATATATCTTTAAACGTATAAGAGAAAATTTCAGAAAGAACTTAGTTTTAAATGATTTCTTGCTAATTGACCAGTTATATATATATATATATATATATATATATATATATATATATATATATATATATATATATATATATATATATATATATATATATATATATATATATATATCTCGTATTCAAATAAGAAAATGTTGATTCTCCCTCACCATGAAAACTTTCTCGATATACCTTCTCTACTTAAGAATTTTGTAATCAAAATTACATTGAAAATCTTGACGTATTAAAAATATCTGATTAAATATTCCCCAAAATATGCTAATACCTGGGCCTGCAAAATATGTTGACAGCTGGGCCTGCAAAATATGCAGACAGCTGGGCCTGCAAAATATGCTGACAGCTGGGCCTGCAAAATATGTTGACAGCTGGGACTGCAAAATATGCTGACAGCTGGGCCTGCAAAATATGTTGACAGCTGGGACTGCAAAATATGCTGACAGCTGGGCCTGCAAAATATGCTGACAGCTGGGCCTGCAAAATATATTGACAGCTGGGACTGCAAAATATGCTGACAGCTGGGCCTGCAAAATATGTTGACAGCTGGGCCTGCAAAATATGCTGACAGCTGGGCCTGCAAAATATGTTGACAGCTGGGACTGCAAAATATGCTGACAGCTGGGCCTGCAAAATATGTTGACAGCTGGGACTGCAAAATATGCTGACAGCTGGGCCTGCAAAATATGTTGACAGCTGGGACTGCAAAATATGCTGACAGCTGGGCCTGCAAAATATGTTGACAGCTGGGACTGCAAAATATGCTGACAGCTGGGCCTGCAAAATATGTTGACAGCTGGGACTGCAAAATATGCTGACAGCTGGGCCTGCAAAATATGTTGACAGCTGGGACTGCAAAATATGCTGACAGCTGGGCCTGCAAAATATGTTGACAGCTGGGACTGCAAAATATGCTGACAGCTAGGTCTGCAAAATATGCTGACAACTGGGTCTGCAAAATATGCTGATAGCTGGGTCTGTAAAATATGCTCACAGCTGGATCTGCAAAATATACTGACAGCTGGGTCTGCAAAATATGCTGATAGCTGGGCCTGCAAAATATGCTGACAGCTGGGTCTGTAAAACATGCTGATAGCTGGGTCTGCAAAATATGCTGATAGCTGGGTCTGCAAAACATGCTGATAGCTGGGTCTGCAAAATATGCTGAGAGCTGGGTCTGCAAAATATGCTGAGAACTGGGTCTGCAAAATATGCTGACAGCTGGGTCTGCAAAATATGCTGATAGCTGGGTCTGGAAAATATGCTGATAGCTGGGTGTGCAAAATATGCTGACAGCTGGGTCTGCAAAATATGCTGACAGCTGGGTCTGGAAAATATGCTGATAGCTGGGTCTGTAAAATATACTGACAGCTGGGTCTGCAAAAGACTGTACAAGAAGTAAAATTTACTACTTCCAAAAGGGAAAAAGAGCCATGAGCTAGATCACAACAACATAAATATATTAATAGATCTGGACAAAACTCTAATGCTCTATTTATTCATGTGAGAGATTTTAACCTCATAATTGATTTTCAAGGGAACAAGAAAGTTGTATCAAATATTTCTATGGTTTTGAGAAATATAATTGAATCAAACTTTATAAAAACTATTATTGATTTTAATATGAATATTACTTAGGGTAATTCTCATTAAAATCCCTTTATTATCAATAAAATTTTCAAATTTGTGCTACGCATCTCAGGTCCTTGATAATGTAAGAGATCACAAAACACATTGATTTGTTACATAATACATTGACTTGTTACAAAATACATTGATTTGTTATATACCTGGAGTGTACCTGGAAAAGGGTTCCATATTCTGTTTTTTTTTTTTTGCGTTACATTTATTACTATTCAGAAATTTGTGTAGATGATCAGAAATTTGTAGAAGTGGTCAGGAATTTGTAGAGGTGGTCAAGAATTTGTTGAGGTGGTCAGAAATTTGTAGAGGTGGTCAGAAATTTGTAGAGGTGGTCAGAAATTTGTAGAGGTGGTCAGAAATTTGTAGAGGTGGTCAGAAATTTGTAGAGGTGGTCAGAAATTTGTAGAAGTGGTCAGAAATTTGTAGAGGTGGTCAGAAATTTGTAGAAGTGGTCAGAAATTTGTAGAGGTTGTCAGAAATTTGTAGAGGTGGTCAGAAATTTGTAGAGGTGGTCAGAAATTTGTAGAAGTGGTCAGAAATTTGTAGAAGTGGTCAGAAATTTGTAGAAGTGGTCAGAAATTTGTAGAGGTGGTCAGAAATTTGTAGAGGTGGTCAGAAATTTGTAGAGGTGGTCAGGAATTTGTAGAAGTGGTCAGAAATTTAGTAGAAGAGTCAGTAATATGGATGAAGAATGTATCAGGAAACATCAGTGAAGAAACAGTATAATTCTCAATGCAGAGAATTATCTAAAGAATTTATTTTTTAATCTTACAATATTTAGAAGAACTGGAGAATATTTCAACATTTGAATATTGAAGTATATGAACGGAAATCTATAGAAAGAAAGCTTGATAAGGTGCAGTAAAAATTAAAGTAGTGTGATCATGTGTAAATTTTATGAAAACATGGCTTAAGGGTCTTCAGAAATCTGTGATCTGTGTCTGATTCATGGGTCGGTATTGGTAGATAATGGCGATGTAGGTTAAGGCTTGGTTGATGAAGCAGAGAAGAATGTTATTTCCCAGTACTGTTATACTGCCCACGAAGATGACTGCAGGACAAGAACCAAGACGAATAGCCAGGAATAACAGACGGTTGTGATACTCTTGTCTCGTGCTGTGATCCTCTTGTCTCATGTTTTGATCTTCTTGACTAGTGTTGTGATAATCTTGTCTCATCCTGTGATCCTCTTGCCTAGTGTTGTGATAATCTTGTCTCATCCTGTGATCCTCTTGTCTAGTGTTATGATCCTCTTGTCTCATTTTACAGTCCATGTGAAGTTTCCACACAACATCCTCCAACATCTTGTGCTAAGGAGAGGAACAACATAATGAGCTGGGATCACTACAAGAAGGGTATCATAATGCTATAAGAGTTCTTTACCCAGAAAATTGCAGCTACCTTCCTTATCTCTACATCAAATCAAATTTTCCCGTATTCCTCAAGAAGTGAGTGATGAATAAAGATTGAAAAAATAATTAATTTATTTAATGTTTGTCTATGTCCCATCGTATATGTTATTTATAAGGTGAGAAGGCTTACTCAGCCCTGTAACAACTTCAGTCAGTATTACTAAGGCTGGCTCCACCTCAGGAAAATTAATGTATAGAAAAAGAATAAAAACTGACAAACGTAAACACTTTATTATTTAGAAAATATAAAATATAAAACACTTAAATATGAAATATTGATCCTACATTAAAGAAAATGAAAAATGAAAAATATAAATGATATCTGAATTCAACGCTAATATATATCTATAAAACTTGGGTGTCTGGTGTTGGCGACACTGCGTGTTGTTGAAATCGTAGCCGTTGCTGATGATGGGGGGGGGGGAGGCGTCGCAGGTGTTGGTTACAACCCACTGGCTAGTTCTTCACAGTATAGCCTTGAGTATTCTATCCCGATGACAGGAAAGCAGGTTCTTTACCACTGCAATGATGAGGGGTTACATCCTGCAATTTCATACAGGTGCACAGGTAATTAAATCCAAAAAGGGGAAGTCTCAGGACGATAGTCCATCTCCTTCAATTCTACTCGTTGATTGGCAGGTGACCCTCTCTGTCATTCAAGCTGGAAAGATAGACAGGTTACCCACTGCTTAAGAAATCACTCTTCATGATAAGTACAATACCTAAAAGATGTGGTGATTATTACAACGGTCAACTTAGAGAAAGACCGAAAGGACTAAGTTTATTATTGGTCAAAAGTGAAGCTTTCAACCAATAAATCCACTAGAATATAAGGCAGGCATGTACTTACAGTAGTACTGGGAGCTGTGAGTCTAGTGATTACTGTTTGGACCGGAGCCCCACACGTCACCTTTCGGGGGGTGGGGGGAAGACGGAGGGGAAGGGATAGCGGGAGCTAGACTGACCTTACCTTAACAAGCAACCGGCAATCAAACTATCACTTTCGGGGTGGGGGAAAAAAGGCGGCAATAGCAGGAGCTAGACTTACCTTACCTTAACAAGTAGCCGGCAAGCAAACTATCACTTTCGGGGAGGGGGAAAAAGGGGAGGGGGGGAATAGCGGGAGCTAGACTTACCCTACCTTAACAAGTAGCATGCAATGAAACTATTGTTACTATATACTCCATCGCTACTCCTATCTATTGAACTTTTCCCTCACACTCCCCCATACCAAGACTTATAGTCAAGGAGTATAAGAAGAATAGGCGAGGAAAAAGTTCTAACATGTGGAAGTCGCGTAAGGCAACAAATCTTCTACTGACTGCCACGACTTAACCAGTCAGAGAAATAATTGGATGAACCATTGATATACACAATATGGAACTTAGAAGCCTGGAGTGCCAAATGTCCACCTCAAGAGGAGACTGTTGGTTCCCTTAAAAGTTTCTAGGTATATCAAACGTTTGTGGTCCGTTTCTAAAATGAATTCTTTTCCCAGCAAATAAAATTTAAGTTTGGAGATACCTCACACAAGGGCCAATCATTCTTTTTCTATGGTGGAGTATCTCGTTTCTGAGGGAAGGTGTTTCCGGCTTAGGAAGCATACAGGGAAGGGAGTACCATCATGGTATTGTAGTAACACTGCACCTAAGCCAGTATTGGAGGCATCAGTTCTTAAACAAAATGTTTTATTAATATCTGGAATCTTAAGTATAGGGTCTTTCGAGAAGATATTTTTAATCTCATTAAACTTTTCCCGAGCTACGTCGGAAAGTTCAAGAGGTTCCTTCATAGACTTTTTAAGGAAGTCGGATAAGATGCCTGTAAGATCAGTAAGGTTCGGGATAAACCGTGCATAAAAATTTACAGAACCAAGAAAGCTACGCATGAGCTTCTTGGTTTTGGGGAATTTAAATTCTAATAAAGCTTTGATCTTACTGGGGAGAGGCTGCAGAGAGTTATTAGAAAGTATCAGTCCAAGATATCTAATCTTGTTATACCCAAGGAAGCATTTCTTCTGCTTGGCAGTGAGGCCATGTGAGTGTAACCTACGCAAAACTGATGTTAATGTTTGGATATGTTTTCCCCACGTGGATGTCATTACGTAAATGTTATCAAAATAAACTGAAACATTTGGCATATTACCCAAGACCTTTCTCATCAGTCTCACGTAGGTAGCACAGGCAGTTACCAAACCGAAGGGCATAGTTCAATATTGCATCAGTCCTTGGTGCATAGGAAAAGCGGTGTACTGCTTAGAAGAAGGATCTAGCATTACTTGATGATATGCCTGCGCAATATCAATCTCTGAAAAGAAGGAAGAGTCATAAAATTTGTGTAGATCGCTATCTATTAAGGGCATAGGCTCAGCATCCCACCGAGTTACAGCATTAAGGCCTCTGAAGTCAATAGCAAGTCTATATGAATTATCCTCCTTCTTAACCATGACTACTGGTGAACAATATGAAGATACTGAAGGTTCAATGATCTTTAGTTTTAATAATTTGTCTGCCTCTCGGTCAAATGCATCCCTAAGGTGAACTGGAACTGGATATAATTTCGTTTGATAGGATTGTCTGTCGCTAAGTCAATCTTATGGACTACCGTGGAGGTAACACCTGGAATATCAGTAAAGATGTCTGAAAAGTTACTCACACATTGAAGTAGTTCATGTCTCTTATGGTCATCCAAAGATTCATTAATATTAATGTTGGTTGCGCTCAAGTGGTCAAGAGTCACCAAGTCATGTAGTTCTTCATCATAGTCTAAGTTAGAGGTGTCAATTACACACACCTTACATTCTTCAGTTGTCTTATCAAGTTCGTGTGGAAAAACTAAGTCAAAGTTATTAAGGCAGTTAACCGAATTTCTTCGGTAATATTTCTTAAGGATATTGATATGATAAAGCTTAGGTTTCCCTTGACTTCTATGAGGTAGTCAACTTTCACACAAATTTTTAATACTTTATATGGACCTTTCCATGCTACTAATAATTTATTTGACTTGATAGGCAAAAGTACCAGAACTTCATCTCCTACTTTAAAGCTTCTCCTCTGACTTTTGGAATCAAAATAGGTTTTGTACTGGTCCATTGACAAGCTTAGGTTTTTCGAAACTATGTCAGAGGTCTCCTCTTGTTTGGATCTAAGGTCAAGGAGAAACTGGTAAGAAGACTGAACCTCAGCACTCACCTCCTCATTAGTCCATAAGTCATGAAGGATGGACAATGGGCCTCTGGCCTGTCTACCATAGAGAAGTTCAAAAGGTGAAAACCCCAAAGAGTCACTGGGAACTTCCCTCATGGCAAACAAAGCACAGGGTAGGTAACGATGCCACTCCTTAGGTTTAAGGGAGCAAAGTTTCCTTAAAATGGACTTGAGAATCGAATTCTGGCGCTCAATCCTCCCATTACAGCTGGGATGATAGGGTGTGGTGAAGAGAGGCTTCACTCTCAGAAGTTGGTATAGATGTTGCATTAAGTCAGATGTAAATTGTGTCCCACGGTCAGACAAAATTTCTCTAGGGATGCCCACTCTGGAGAAGATGGACAAAAGGGCTTCAGCCACCTCTGTAGTGGTTATGGTCTTTAAGGGTATGGCTTCAGGGAAACTCGAACCATAATCAACTAATGTTAATATATATCTATGTCCCCAAGATGAAAGTGGAGATAAAGGACCAACGATGTCAATGTCTACTCTTTCGAAAAGTACCGTAAAGACTGGCATTTTGACCATAGGTACTCGCCTGGTACCTCGGGAGGATGACAGTTGGCAAACTTTACACGATCTACAATAGGTAGTGACATCTGAGGACATTTTTGGCCAAAAATAGGTTTCCCTAATTTTATTTAAGGTTTTACGATGCGAGAAATGTCCGGCCACTGGCAGGTCATGAGCCATTTTAAGAACAGTCTCTTTGCATTGACTTGGAACAACTAAGATGGAATAGTCTATCTCATCTGAATTTATTTCGAATACTGATTTGTACAAGATACCTTTTATATATTCAAATTTATATGAAAAGTTTTTCCTTTGGATAACTTGATTTTGTTTAGCGGCATTAAGGCAATTCTGAAGAGAAGGGCAATTACGTTGTAAATTGACAAAGGAGTCCTTCGATATATCTAAAGGCTTAAAGTCAGGGAAAATCAAAGGATGGAGAGTAGGAGATACCTTGGCTTTGGTCTGAGCCCTAGTCAAGACATTTATGGTATCGGAGGTAATATCTTCACTTTCATCTAACAAGTGAACTGGTGATCCTACTACCTCGCTTTCGAGAGTAGCATCACTGGCTTTTAATCCCACATGAATCTCACGAGACATTGTCTCACCTGAACTTTCGAGGGGCTTCTCTGATTCTACAGGAAGAAGATCTGAAAAGCTTATGTCCACCTTTGGTGATGAAAGGTCAATCTCAGAAGGAGGAATGGCACCTTTTACATTACTTATTAGTACGGAACAAGAAGTGATGGGAGCTAGTACGGCTTCAGACCAACCTGTGAACCATTTAGACCTAATGTAACAACGGATGGTAGGAAAAGTGTCCGTACGGCCCAAGTAGTCTGAAAGTATAGAAGAGGAATGAGTTTCTTTAAGATTAGGGAACAGCTTATCAGAAATGACTATACATGTGCATCCAGTGTCTCGTAAAATGGTAGATACATTAAGTCCATTAACTGTTCCTGAACAGAAGGGTGCTTGGTCATTACAGTCTTTAAAATATCTTCCAACTTTTTGGACCTTCTTAGAAGGACAACCTGGACGTTTATGCCCCTTAACACCACAAAAATGACAAACAGGAATAAAAGAAGTCATTCTACTTTCCACTAGAGGCTTTGATTTCTTAAGGTCTGATGAACCCTTGCCCTTAGGGTTCGACCCCTTTAGGCCTTTATAGGAATTGTGAGCCTCAGCATACAGGTCAGCAGCCTCAGCAACTTCCTCAGCTTTAATCAGGTTATGTTCTCTAATGAATGTTCGTATCTGGTGAGGAAGAGCTGTCAGGAACTGGTCAGCAACCATGAAGTCTCTAAGAGATTCATAACTGTGATCAATTCCTGAACTCTCTATCCAAAAGTCGAACAAACGAAAGAGTGTTACCTGTAACTGCTGAAAGTTCTGGCCAGGCAGTAAGGTGGCATACCTTAAATCTTTCCTGTAAGAATTAGTGGTTTTTTGATATGCTTTAAGGATTGCCTTCTTCATTAGGTTATAATTACATATAATATCCTGTAACAAAGTTGCATAGATATTCAAAGCAGTACCAGAAAATAATATTCCTAACCTGGTAGCCCAGGTGTCAGCAGGCCATTCACAGAGGGTAGCGGTATTTTCAAACCTGATAATGTATGAAGTTATGTCTTCCCCCTCTGTGAAGGGAGGTAAATTAGGTGTTGGAATATGTGCACTAGCTGCATGATGTTCAATTACGCTTTCCTCTAATTGTTGTTGTGTAAGAGTTAACTTTTTATTCTCTAATTCAAGGCGAGCTTTTTCGAGCTCGCGATCCTTTTCTCAAGTTCTCTAGCTTTTTCGAGCTCGCGATCCTTTTCTCAAGTTCTCTAGCTTTTTCCTCACGTTCTCTAGCTTTTTCCTCACGTTCTCTAGCTTTTTCCTCAACTTCTCTATCCTTTGCTCTTTCCTCAAGATCTCTTATTTTAGCCTGTTCCTCACGTATTTTAGCCTGTTCCTCACGTTCTCTAGCTCTTTCTTCACGATCAAGTCTATCACGCTCCTTTTTGTCTTCTCTTTCTCTTTCTAATCGTCTTTCTTGGATTTCTCTCTCAATTCTCTCTCTCTCCTTTTTCTCTTCTCTTTCGATTCTCTCTCTCTCCTTTTCTTCTTCTCTTTCTCTTTCTGTCTTTCTTCTCTCTCAATTCTCTCTCTTTCTAGTCTTTCCTGGATATTAGCACTAATGAAAGATTCTAAATTTTTCCCTGTTATTCCTAACTTACTTCCAGCGTTCATCCAAAACTGGTATTCCTCCATACTTGCAAGAATAACTTAAACTATCAGGGGAAATGAAACGGGTATTAAAGAAAACGGAGGGTTCAATTCCTGCTCCGCTCAAACTGTAAATAAACCAGACGGGTCGATCCCTACTTCAATTAAACAATATGTATTAATTAAAACGAAGTGTTCTATGCCGGCTCCGAGCAAACAGTAAGTAGAATGGGGTCATTGACCATCCAATCTTCTCATGAACAAATCAAGAGTGTCCTACGACAGTTCCCTTGATAAAATAAAGAGCTCAATGAAACAAATTGTCACTGGAAAATCTCGGGTCCCTAGAGTCTAATCCTCCAAAGTGTTTCAAGCTCACACAAAAATAGATGGCAGAATTAACTAGTATTCCTGCCTAGACTTGACTTACAATAAATTGAGACTATAACAATCACCAAATCTTTTAAATACCTGTACAGTAGGCCTACCATAGAGAATGATTACTCATGGCTGGTGGTAACTGTCTGTGGTATGCAGCGTTGAAGTTCCAAGGGTAGATTCGAGATGGAATTGAATCTTGATTCAGTAGAGTTGATCCTGGCAAGGTCGCCACTTGTGAAGGCTTACTCAGCCCTGTAACAACTTCAGTCAGTATTACTAAGGCTGGCTCCTCCTCAGGAAAATTAATATATAGAAAAAGAATAAAAACTGACAAACATAAACACTTTATTATTTAGAAAATATAAAATATAAAACACTTAAATATGAAATATTGATCCTACATTAAAGAAAATGAAAAATGAAAAAATATAAATGATATCTGAATTCAACGCTAATATATATCTATAAAACTTGGGTGTCTGGTGTTGGTGACACTACGTGTTGTTGAAATCGTAGCCGTCACTGATGATGGGGGGGGGGTCGCAAGTGTTGGTTACAACCCACTGGCTAGTTCTTCACAGTATAACCTTGAGTATTCTATCCCGATGACAGGAAAGCAGGTTCTTTACCACTGCAATGATGAGGGGTTACGTCCTGCAATTTCATACAGGTGCACAGGTAATTAAATCCAAAAAGGGGAAGTCTCAGGACGATAGTCCATCTCCTTCAATTCTACTCATTGATTGGCAGGTGACCCTCTCTGTCATTCAAGCTGGAAAGATAGACAGGTTACCCACTGCTTAAGAAATCACTCTTCATGATAAGTACAATACCTAAAAGATGTGGTGATTATTACAACATTCAAATTAGAGCAAGACTGAAAGGACTTTTTTTATTATTGGTCAAAAGTGAAGCTTTCAACCAATAAATCCACTAAAATACAAGGCAGGCATGTACTTACAGTAGTGCTGGGAGATTTGTGTCTAGTGATTACTGTTTGGACCAGAGCCCCACACGTCACCTTTGGGGGGGGAAGGAGGAGGGGAAGATATAGCGGGAGCTAGACTGACCCTACCTTAACAAGCAGCCGGCAAGCAAACTATCACTTTCGGGGTGGGGGAAAAAAGGCGGGAATAGCGGGAGCTTGACTTACCTTACCTTAACAAGTAGCCGGCAAGCAAACTATCACTTTCAGGGAGGGGGAAATAGGGGAGGGGGGGGGGGAATAGCGGGAGCTGGACTTAACCTACCTTAACAAGTAGCCGGCAATGAAACTATTGTTACTATATACACCATCGCTACTCCTATCTATTGAACTTTTCCCTCACATAATGTATTCTTGATGGGTAACTTAAAATTGGTTGCCTGAATTCCTTTTTTTTACCCTTTTTAATCCAACTTTTCGATATTACTTCGGTCATAACTCGAGAATGCATTATCCAATCGTCTTCAAATTTATAACACGTGTGAGAATGTAACGAAGCCAAGATTCTTGGAACAATTGACATATTCACGTACTATATTACCAGAGTTATTGTACTGATTCCCAGCATCCTGGAATATCTCGGATAAATTACAAAATCCTCAGTAATGAACCCTCATACATTTACAAAAGTTGTCAAAAGACATGAATACGATGGAGAGTGAAATTCAAATGAATAGAAGCATATTTGACAATGTTATTTGTCAGTGTGAAGTGTGTATTTACGTCTTCAAATTAAATAACTTTCAGTTTCCCTCTTATGAATGGCTTCATTAATTAATGTGTGATACATCTTGGGACCAGGATGGTAGCCATTAAGTCTTGTTCGTCTTCAGCCAACTTTGTTGATGTAGTTAAATGATAAATTAAATTTTTGGAATCCTGGCAATAACTGGAGAATGACTTATCTGATCGGCTTCAAATTTTCACCACTCATGTGATTTATTGAAAAGATGGCTCACGGTACCATAAGGTGAAATAAGTCCCAGTCTCACAATTTTATTGAAAAAAGTATTATTTATTATTCAGTAAATAATGTTTTTTTTTCTGATTATTGACGATAAATTCTGCAAAGAAAATAATCACCCATATATTAAGTCCGGCGCAGCTTCAGGTTTAAAATTTTACCGAAATAATTAAAAAACTGGAATCATTGTAATCAGGTCAATTACCAGATAATATCATTTCTGATTGGCTTCAAACTATTTCACAACGTTGTATTCTTTGGATCACGAGTTATTAATTTATTATTACACTTGTTAATGTTACATTGTACCAAGTGTCACTCGTTGTACTTATAAATATTAAAAACACAAAATAGTTACACCTAATTACCCAGTTACTTGAGTTGTTTTCACAGTGGTTTGGTCTTTCACTTTTCATCTTCTGGTACATTTTTGTTGAATATTTTATGATAAAGAAGACTGAGGTTCATCTGTTTTGTGGCGACAATATACAGAGGAAATTCAGTGGTGATTTTCACATTATAACCAACATACAAGACAGGTTTTTCATTATAAATTTCCTTTTTCACCTTGTGTGGGAGATCATCTGCTAGGTGACCCTCTCCGTCAGCTTGTGTGGGAGATCATCTGCTAGGTGACCATCTCCGTCACCTTGTGTGAAAGATCATCTGCTAGGTGACCCTCTCCTGCACCTTGTGTGGGAGATCATCTGCTAGGTGACCCTCTCCGTCAGCTTGTGTGGGAGATCATCTGCTAGGTGACCCTCTCCGTCACCTTGTGTAGATCATCTGCTAGGTAACCTATTCCCTCACCTTGTGTATATATCATCTTTTAGGTAACCCACTCCCTCACCTTGTGTAGGAGGTCATCTGCTCGGTGACCCACTCCCTCACCTTGTGTAGGAGGTCATCTGCTCGGTGACCCACTCCCTCACCTTGTGTAGGAGGTCATCTGCTAGGTAACAGAGAACGAAGGATCTCAGCAGCTCATCAACAATGCCCACCAGTTGATAAAAGGCTCGATCCATAATGAAGAAGTAAATAAGACTAATCAGCTTGACAAACATCACCGCACATCTCACCAACATCCAGGTAGATGACATCTGTTGGAGACAACGGTTTCCATTAATAAGCATTTTACATATGCAATAGCTGTGGAACCCATTCCTGTTTAGCATTTCCCTACAAACATGTTCTACTTCCCACTGTATTTTTGTTAATGTATTCTCTCTATATATAAAGATCACATAGAATATAGAATATAGTTAGAAAGGAGCAATTTGAGACAAATGGTTTTTCAGAATTGATGTGCTGTTGGAGTGTGAACAAAGTAACATTTATGAAGGCATTCTAGAAAACCGGCAGGCCGGACTTGAGTCCTGGAGATGGGAAGTACAGTGTCTGCACTATTATGGAGGGGCGTTAATGTTACAGTTTTATAACTGTAGTGTAAGCATACCTCTGGCAAGACAGTGGTGGAGTGAATGATGATGAAAATTTTTCTTTTTAGCTCCACCCTGCCTTGATGGGAGACGGCCGATGTGGTATTGATCAGTAACAATACTGTGACTAGCCAAGAATTCAAACCCATGCTGTTTTGGCCAGCCTCATGGTGAGCGAGAACCACATGACGCTCTAACCCACAGGACCACCAAATCCTTCAAGAATCACGCACTCAGCAGAGCTAGACGCTTTACCGTGATCCGAGGACATACGGTGCTGAGTGCCTGATTCTTGTTGGATTTGATGGTCCTGTGGGTTAGATCATCATGTGGTTTTCGCTCACCATGAGGCAGCCCAAAACAACATGGGATCGAGTCCTTGACTAGTCGCAGTGTTGTTATTGATCAATACCACTGGATAGTGGTTAGAGTAATATAAAATACTCGTTGAGGCTAGTACACCACTCTCTTCACCTCTCCTTTTCTCTCCATATACTCCCTCCTTGCATCACTTCTACATTGTAAAATCCTCTCATATGCTTACTTTTTCTCTCTTACTACTCTCTTTACATCATCATTCCATCAGTCGCTCTTCTTCCCTGCTGCACCCATTTTCCTGTAACCACAAACTTCTGCTGAACACTCTAACACTACATTCTTAAATCTACCCAATACAGCTTCGTCACCATCGCTTATACTCTCACTATCCCATTTATCCTCCGATAGTTGTTTATTTCTTACTCTAACTGCTTCATCCTTCAGTTTATAAACCTTCACCTCTCTGTTACTTGCTGCTTCTATTCTCCTTGTATCCCATCTACCTTTTACTCTCAGTGTAGCTACACCAAAACAGTGGTCTGATGTATCTGTGGTTCCTCTATAAACATGTACATCCTGAAGTCTACTCAACAGTCTTTTATCTACCAATACATAGTCCAACAAACTACTGTCATTACGCCCTACATCATATCTTGTATAATCTATAACTAAACCATTTCTATACAAAGTTCAATCAAAGGGACCCATTATCATTTACTCATGCCACCTCAAACTTACCTACCACACCCTCTCTAAATGTTTCTCCTACTTTAGCATTTAGGTCCCCTAACATAAGATAAAATAAGATTTCGTTCGGATTTTTAACCCCTGAGGGTTAGCCACCCAGGATAACCCAACAAAGTCAATGCGTCATCGAGGACTGTATAATTTATTTCCATTGGGGTCCTCAATTTTGTCCCCCAGGATACGACCCACACCATTTGACTAACACCCAGGTACCTATTTGCTGCTAGGTGAACAGGACAACATGTGTAAGGAAACGCGTCGAAATGCTTCCACCCGCCGGGAATCGAACCCGGACCCTCCGTGTGTGAAGCAGGAGCTTTAGCCACCAGGCCACCGGGCCACCTACCAGGCCACCGGGCCACCTACCAGGCCACCAGGCCACCAGGCCACCGGACCAACTACAATTACTCTCTCACTTGGTTCAAAAGATCTTAAACACTCGCTTAACATCTCCCAAAATCTGTCTCTCTCCTCTACACTCTTCTCTTCTTCAGGTGCAAACACACTTATTTTGACCCACGTTTTGCCTCCAACATAATCCTTGAATTTACACATTTATATTCCCCTCTTCTCCTTCCATAACTGGTCCTTCAACATTACTGCTATCTCTTCCCTAACTCTAACTCTCTCAGCTACACCTGACTTAATCCCATATATTTCCCCCCACTGAAACTCCCCTACCCCCTTCAACTTTGTTTCGCTTAGGGCCAGGACATCCAACTTCTTTTCATTCATAACATCAGCAATCATCTGTTTCTTATCATCTGCGCTACATCCATACGCATTTAAACATTCAAATTTTATAATTTTTTTTTCACTTCTTATAGTATTCTCTACAGGAGAAAAGGTTACTAGCCCATTGCTCCTGGTATTTTAACCACCTCATACGAAATGCATGGAATATGGAGGAAAGATTCTTTCCCTCTTCCTAATGGAGATTAAAGGAATAGAAAAAGAACAAGAAGTAATAAGAAAATGAAGAAAATATGTAGATGTATCTTATGTATATATATATATATATATATATATATATATATATATATATATATATATATATATATATATATATATATATATATATATATATATATATATGGAGGAGGTGAATGTATTCAGATATTTGGGAGTGGACTTGTCAGCGGATGGGTCTATGAAAGATGAGGTGAATCATAGAATTGATGAGGGGAAAAGAGTGAGTGGTGCACTTAGGAGTCTGTGGAGACAAAGAACTTTGTCCTTGGAGGCAAAGAGGGGAATGTATGAGAGTATAGTTTTACCAACGCTCTTATATGGGTGTGACGCATGGGTGATGAATGTTGCAGCGAGGAGAAGGCTGGAGGCAGTGGAGATGTCATGTCTGAGGGCAATGTGTGGTGTGAATATAATGCAGAGAATTCGTAGTTTGGAAGTTAGGAGGAGGTGCGGGATTACCAAAACTGTTGTCCAGAGGGCTGAGGAAGGGTTGTTGAGGTGGTTCGGACATGTAGAGAGAATGGAGCGAAACAGAATGACTTCAAGAGTGTATCAGTCTGTAGTGGAAGGAAGGCGGGGTAGGGGTCGGCCTAGGAAAGGTTGGAGAGAGGGGGTAAAGGAGGTTTTGTGTGCGAGGGGCTTGGACTTCCAGCAGGTATGCGTGAGCGTGTTTGATAGGAGTGAATGGAGACAAATGGTTTTTAATACTTGACGTGCTGTTGGAGTGTGAGCAAAGTAACATTTATGAAGGGGTTCAGGGAAACCGGCAGGCCGGACTTGAGTCCTGGAGATGGGAAGTACAGTGCCTGCACTCTGAAGGAGGGGTGTTAATGTTGCAGTTTAAAAACTGTAGTGTAAAGCACCCTTCTGGCAAGACAGTGATGGAGTGAATGATGGTGAAAGTTTTTCTTTTTCGGGCCACCCTGCCTTGGTGGGAATCGGCCAGTGTGATAATAATAAAAATAATAATAAAATATATATATATATATATATATATATATATATATATATATATATATATATATATATATATATATATATATATATATATATATATATATATATATATATATATATATATATATATATATATATATATATATATATATATATATATATATATATATATATATATATATATATATATATATATATATATATATATATATACAGTGGAACCTCAAAAATCGAACTGTTCCCAACACAACCAATTACGTAAGTGTATTTTTGTAAGTGCTTTTATAAATGTATTTTTGAGGGTCTGAAATGGACTAATCTAATTTACATTATTCCTGATGGGAATAAATTCATTCGGTAAAGGCACTCAAACAGTCTTCTGGACTGAAGAAAGTTCAATTTTTGAGGTTCCACTGCATATATATATATATATATATATATATATATATATATATATATATATATATATATATATATATATATATATATATATATATATATATATATATATATATATATATATATATATATACAAGGACCCTCATCCTCAGAGAAAAGAATAAACTTGCTTCAGGGAAATCTCAAGGTTCTCCTTGAAGCGTTTGGGAATTTTCTCCTACCTCCCCGTATATATGATAAATATTTTTTTTAAAGAAATAATACATTCACAAAAATACAATAGAAAGTAAAACAACATAGATGACAACTCAGAGCTACATCTTGAATACTTCGTCCAGCTCCCCGGCGGTGGGCCGCGTGCCCAAAATGCTTCAGGCATTTCCTCTCTGGATCACAACACTGAGTCTCTGAAAGAGGAAGCTGGTCGCCCTGTGGTCCTTGGTTTCTATGAAGAGCTTTTCACTCAACTCTTTGAGTAACTTTAGAGCACACTTGCCCCATGTTCCAAGGTTCTCCGACCCTATTGTGATGAAGTTATAACAAGGGGAAGGCTTTCATATTTGCAGATCTTCTGGGCCTCCCTGTGGCTGGCAGCTCCACCCCCTTCAGCTTCGGAGTATGGAAAGTAGGTGACTGCCAATGCAGACACCTACTTGGGATCTTAATACTTGGGAATTCTTTGCTTGCCTAACCCTTGGGCATGACCTACTTCCACACTGGACGCACGTGACACCACCTACGACTGATGCACCTCTCCTTTCTACGGTATATATGCTACTTCTCCGCATGTATGCTTTATTCTATTCAAGATTGATGGACTGACCACATCGACTCAAGGTTGAGGGACTGATTACCTCATTCTCCTCCTGTTCTTCACGTTCCTCCTTTGTATGCACTGATGAAGCCACTGTGTGGCGAAACATTTCCTCAGTACAGATACCCAAGAGTTGCACATGTGTCTAATTTAAAACATTAACATAAATATGTGGACTGTATGTTAAATTTAATAAATGAAGACAATATGAAGTTCAACGATGAGAAATTTCAATTACTCCGATATGGTAAACATGAGGAAATTAAAACTTCATCAGAGTACAAAACAAATTCCTTCCACAAAATAGAGCGAAAAACTAATGTCAAAGACCTGGGAGTGATCATGTAGGAGGATCTCACCTTCAAGGACCATAACATTGTATAAATCGCATCTGCTAGAAAAATGACAGGATGGATAATGAGAACCTTTAAAACTAGGGATGCCAAGCCCATGATGACACTCAGGTCGCTTGTTCTATCTAGGCTGGAATATTGCTGCACACTAACAGCACCTTTCAAGGCAGATGAAATTGCTGACCTAGAAAATGTACAGAGAACCTTCACAGCGCGCATAACGGAGATAAAACACCTCAATTACTTGGAGCACTTGAAGTTCCTGAACCTATACTCCCTGGAACGCAGGCGGGAGAGATACATGGAAAATCCTAGAGGGACTAGTACCGAACTTGCACACGAAAATCACTCACAGCGAAAGCTAAAGACTCTGCAGACGATGCAACATCCCCCCAATGAAAAGTAGGGGTGTCACTAGCATGGAAATATAAACACAAATGCAGTATAATGTGATCCTTTATTGACAACGTTTCACCCACACAGTGGGCTTTTTCAAGTCACACACGGATCTACCTGGGGTTGGAAGGTACGAGAGTATTTATAGTCATGTTGAGGTCAGGTGGAGAATGCTGCAGCTGATGATCTACCGGGTGGGGTTATAGAGTCTTGGGTAGCTTGGCAGGGGTATTGGACAAGTTTTGAGTAGACCTTCTGCAGTGTTCAATGTTCTTATGTGGGATAGCGATGAAGAAGTTTCTTGGCGAGTGGTTCAGCTATGTTATAGAAGCCATTGTTCTGGTTGAAATTGTTGGTTGTAGAGATGAGCAATGATTCCAGGATTCTTCTGTATTGAGTGTTGTCTTCTGTGGCTATAAGTCTTGAGTTTCTGTAGTTAACTAAATGGTTGTGTGAATTGCGATGTTGTACACAGGCATTCCTTGTATCGTCAGTCCTGCTTGCATATTGGTGTTCTGAAATACGTGTTTGGAGGTCTCTTGAAGAAGAAGTCGACAACACTCTTCCTTTCCTTGATGTTCTGCTCTGCAAAGCTGACAACGAACTTCGTTTTAAAGTCTATCGAAAACCCACCAACCAAAACGATCTTCTCCACTTCTACTCTCACCACGACACCAAAACCAAACGTGGTGTAATTATAGGCTTCTTCCTACGTGCACTCAGAATCTGCAGCAATGAGTTCCTTGAGGAAGAATGCACTATAATTGAACAAGTATTTTCTAAACTCCACTATCCTCATCACTTCATCAGAGACTGCAGACGGCGGGCATTAAACATCTTCAACACACCCAGAGAAGACACTGCCGAGAAGAGATACATAGTCCTCCCAACCAACTCCATTGCCAAACATGTTTCCAACATCTTTGCCAAAACATCATTCCAAGTATCTACCTCCACAACCACGACCATCAAGGACATCACCAGTAGTAGACAGGACAAGCCTCCATCCTCTGCAGGGGTATACATAATCCCTTGTAATGACTGCAACAAATTATATGTGGGCAAAACATCAAGAGACCTCCAAACACGTATTTCAGAACACCAATATGCAAGCAGGACTGACGATACAAGGAATGCCTGTGTACAACATCGCAATTCACACAACCATTTAGTTAACTACAGAAACTCAAGACTTATAGCCACAGAAGACAACACTCAATACAGAAGAATCCTGGAATCATCGCTCATCTCTACAACCAACAATTTCAACCAGAACAATGGCTTCTATAACATAGCTGAACCACTCGCCAAGAAACTTCTTCATCGCTATCCCACATAAGAACATAGAACACTGCAGAAGGTCTACTCAAAGCTTGTCCAATACCCCTGCCAAGCTACCCAAGACTCTATAACCCCACCCGGTAGATCATCAGCTGCAGCATTCTCCACCTGACCTCAACATGACTATAAATACTCTCGTACCTTCCAACCCCAGGTAGCTCCGTGTGTGACTTGAAAAAGCCCACTGTGTGGGTGAAACGTTGTCAATAAAGGATCACATTATACTGCATTTGTGTTTATATTTCCATTGTGTCGGTATTTTATACCATTTATTTCCATCGTGTCACTAGCATGTTAAGAGACAATACAATAAGTGTCAAGGGCCCAAGACTGTTCATCTGCCTCCCAGCATACATAAGGGGGATTACCAACAGACCCCTGGCTGTCTTCAAGCTGGCACTGGATAAGCACCTAAAGTCGGTACCTGACCACCTGGGCTGTGGCTCATACGTTGGATTGCGTGCAGCCAGCAGTAGCAGCCTGGTTGATCAGGCTCTGATCCACCAGGAGGCCTGGTCACAGACCGGCCGTGGGGGCGTTGACCCCCAGAACTCTCTCCAGGTAAACTCCAGGTATACACTGAAGGAGAATTTATAATAATAACACTCACCAATTTGTCTGGAGATTACTTGGTGTGCCATACACAAACCCCTGCTTAAAATATGAAGAAAATACTGGCCAGAATTTCAACATAGACTTCACTTGGTGTAAATTTATCCTGTTCCCATTTAATTACGGAGTCCTGTCCACTTGTCTAATTCTCACATTCTGCAGGACTGCAAATCCAACAATTTCTGCTCCTATTTAAGAGGTTTTAAACACAATTTAACCTCTAGAGGGACGAAAATTCTTCCTATTTTTCCTAACGTTTCTCTTGTCCAGTTCAAAAACAACAGCCTCCTCCCCAAGCAACACTAACACTCTCCCTGGTTCTTTTTTTTTATTTACAAATTAATTTTTATTAAATACAATATATTTCATCAATTTACATACAAAATACACTGTATTTTCGGGAAATATACAGTATTTTCCACACTGCAGTCGAGCGGAGTTTGTTGCTAAACGACTCAAATTGTTCCTTCCTCTTGGAGGCGATTCCAGCCGGTTCTGGCTTGAGTGGCTGTTCTCCTAGTAGGCCTTACTACAATTTCATCTTCTTGCATTGCTTGGTCAACACTATCTTCAATATCGCTCGCGTCACTTTCCCTTAAATTTTCATTTACATTTGATTGAATTCCACTTAATTCCAAGGGAATTAATTTATTAATCGTGCGTAAACTTTCCGGGCCACGACACAACACTCTGACATTCCGGACAACACCTTGTGCGTCTGGGTACAATGTCAATACCTTGCCCAGAGGCCACAATGTTCGATGTTGTTCAGTATCAATTAACACAATGCCCCCTGGTTGAATGTTCTGTCGATTTACTGCCTCTGTCGCACCATAAAAGTGTTCACGTAGTGTAAGAAGATATTCCTTACGCCACACATTAGACCAATGAACAATTACCTTATTTAACATTTTAAATTTATCACACAACACTGCCGCATCATTGTAATCTTCATCACTTTCTTCAGGATTATCTCTATAGACAGGGGCAGCTTCCAATTTCCTTCCACATATTAGGTGCATCAGGTGTATCACTCATGTACGAGAGAGGCTGGTTATTTATCCGATTCTCTGCCTACACCAACACTGCAAGGAATTCCTCCAAATTAATTCTCTTTCTGTGTAGTACTTTACGGAGACACTTCTTCACTGTGCCTATCAGTCTTTCATACAGCCCCCCTGCCAAGGGGCTCTAGGAGTAATAAATTTCCAGGTACACCCTCGCTGAGTTAACAGAGATTGAACATCGTTACTATTATTTAATTCTAAAGTGTTGAGCACCCGCTACAAAATTAGTGGCATTATCCGAAATCATCAATCTCGGACAGGATCTCATAGCTGCAAATTTTCGAAACAGCTGTATAAACTGTTCTGCAGACAAGTTCTGAGCCACTTCTAAATGAACTGCCCTAGTAGCAGTACAAGTGAACAAGCATACTTACACTTTCAGTGGAACACCATCTGAAGTACCTGTTAAAATGATTGGACCACTATAGTCATCACCTGTTACATCAAATGGTTTCACTAATTGTACACGCTCCTTTGACAATGGTGGAGGACCTGGGTACATATAGGATCTGGCATCCACACGGCGACATATTACACAAGATTTAATCAACCTTTTTACACTTTGCCATCCTTGTGGAATCCAGAAAGTTTCCCTAATACAATTTAAGGTATCTTGTACCCCACCATGCATTACATTTTTATGGGCATTTAGAACAATTAAATTTGTTAGATGATGAGTTTTGGGCAGTAAGATAGGGTGTTTAGCATAATCACCCAATTCAGCATTTTGTAACCTACCTTTGCACCTAATTACATTATTCTCAGAATACAGCCCCAATTTCTCTATTATGGAACCTTTCACAATTTTTGTTTCCATCATTAATTTAATCTCATTTCCATAGATTTCCTCCTGTACCCTCTTTATCCAATATTCAAGAGGATGTGAAAACTTATATGAAATATTCATCTTGTTTAGAAATTTAAACACCAACTTAGTTACATTGATTAGTTTGGGTAAAGAAGAATACCTATTTATATCAATGGCTAAGGGAGGACAAACTATTGGAGCGGTGGTCACAGTAATTTCAACAGGAGCAATATATGCCTTTTGTACAGGCCAATTAACTTTATTTACCAACCAGCTAGGTCCTTTAAACCATAATACAGCATTTACAAATTTAGCATAAGGTAAACCTCGAGACAAGAAATCAGCTGGATTCTCCTCACCAGGTATATGATTAAATGTTAACATATGCTGACCCAAACTATTATACTTCTCTTGCATCTGATTAATTTCAGCGACTCTGTTTTGTACGTACACAATTTTACTGTTTCCATTACGAATCCATTGTAAGGATACCTCATTATCAGAGTAAATTACAGTGTTGCTAATATTTATCTCCTGCAACTTATTTCTTAAATTTTTATTATTAACATTGGGATAATTTTTCGCCTTGTGAAACTTGACAGATACCTCAGAGTTATTATCTGTTGCATCTTTAAAATGAGTTGGTTGGCTGGTCTGCAACTGAACAATTAATTCTTGTAGACCTAGTCTTATTTCCTCCAGACCAAAATAACCCTTGTGATGTTTGTTCGAGAGCCATTCAAGTGTTTTACAGCTTAATTTATCCTGTACCATGGCACTCAATAACCAGTCTGATTCCTTCAGATTATATTTATTACTTAAAGTTTTGAGAGTGCTCTCCAGTTTAACTCTAAACTGTTGTAAACCTTTGTAAGTGTGATCTGGAGATTTTAAATTAACAATGATATTCACTAGATCCAACCTATTTTGTTCTGTATTACCATAAGTGACTTTGAACAAGTCAACTGCTTCCTTGTAAGAGTCGTCTACAGCGCATACCGGACCCGCAGATAACTGAAACAGCACATACCGACGCGCAGATAACTGAAACACCACATACAGGATCTGCAGATAACTGAAACAGCACATACCGGACCCGCAGATAACTGAAACAGCACATACCGACGCGCAGATAACTGAAACAACACATACCGGATCCGCAGATAACTGAAACAGCGCATACCGGACCCACAGATAACTGAAACAGCACATACCGACGCGCAGATAACTGAAACAACACATACCGGATATGCAGATAACTGAAACAGCACATACCGGACCCGCAGATAACTGAAGCAGCACATACCGACTCGCAGATAACTGAAACACCACATACCGGATCCGCAGATAACTGAAACAGCACATACCGGACCCACAGATAACTGAAACAGCGCATACCGACGCGCAGATAACTGAAACAACACATACCGGATCCGCAGATAACTGAAACAGCACATACCGGACCCGCAGATAACTGAAACAGCACATACCGACGCGCAGATAACTGAAATAATACATACCGGATCCGCAGATAACTGAAACAGCACATACCGGACCTGCAGATAACTGAAACAGCACATACCGACGCGCAGATAACTGAAACAACACATACCGGATCATCAGATAACTGAAACAGCACATACCGGACCTGCAGATAACTGAAACAGCACATACCGACGCGCAGATAACTGAAACAACACATACCGGATCCGCAGATAACTGAAACAGCACATACCGGACCCACAGATAACTGAAACAGCACATACCGACGCGCAGATAACTGAAACAACACATACCGGATCCGCAGATAACTGAAACAGCACATGCCGGACCCGCAGATAACTGAAACAGCACATACCGACGCGCAGATAACTGAAACAACAAATACCGGACCCGCAGATAACTGAAACAGCACATACCAGACCCGCAGATAACTGAAACAGCACATACCAAACCCACAGATAACTAAAACAGCACATACCAAACCCGCAGATAACTGAAACAGCACATACCGGATCCTCAGATAACTGAAACAGCACTTACCGGACTCGCAGATAACTGAAACAGCACATACAGGACCCACAGATAACTGAAACAACACATACCGACCCGCAGATAACTGAAACAGCTCATACCGGATCCGGAGTTAACTGAAACAGCCGTACCGGACCTACAAATCACTGAAACAGCACATACAGGACCCGCAGGTAAGTGAAACAGCGCATACCGGACCCTCATATAACTGAAACAGCACATACCGGACCCACAGGTAAGTGAAACAGCACATACTGGACCCGCAGATAACTGAAACAGCGCATAGCGGACCCGCATATAGCTGAAACAGTGCATATCGGACCCGCAGATAACTGATACAGCGCATACCCGACCCGCAGTTAAGTGAAACAGCTAATAGCAGACCCGAAGATAACTGAAACAGCGCATACTGGACCTGGAGATATGTGAAACAGCGCATACCGGACCTGGAGATAAGTGTAACAGCACATACCGGACCCGCAGATAACTGAAACAGCGCATACCGGACCCACAGGTAAGTGAAACAGCACATACCGATCTGCAGATAACTTAAACAGCACATGCCGGACCCGCAGATAACTGAAACAGCGCATACCGGACCCGCAGGTAAGTGAAACAGCGCATACCGGACCCGCAGATAACTGAAACTGCGCATACCGGACCCGCAGGTAAGTGAAACAGCACATACCGACCCCGCAGATAACTGAAACAGCACATACCGGACCCGAAGATAACTGAAACAGCGCATACCGGACCCGCAGGTAAGTGAAACAGCACATACCGGACCCGCAGATAACTGAAACAGCACATGCCGGACCCGCAGGTAAGTGAAACAGCACATACCGGACCCGCAGATAAGTGGAACACCACATACCGGACCCGCAGATATGTGAAACACCAGATACCGGACCCGCAGATAAGTGAAACAGCGCATACCGGACCCGCAGATAACTGAAACAGCTCATACCGGACCCGCAGATAAGTGAAACAGCGCATACCGGACCCGCAGATAAGTGAAACAGCACATACCGGACCTGCAGATAAGTGAAACAGCACATACCAGATCTGCAGACAACTGAAACAGCACATACCAGACCCACAGATAAGTGAAACAGCGCATACCGGACCCGCATATAACTGAAACAGCACATCCCGAAGCCGCAGATAAGCGAAACAGCTCATACCGGACCCGGAGATAAGTGAAACAGCACATAGCGGACCCACAGATAAGTGAAACAGCATATACCGGACCCGCAGATAAGTGAAACAGCACATACCAGACCCGCAGATAAGTGAAACAGCACATACCGGACCCGTAGAAAAGTGAAACAGCACATACCGGACCCTCAGATAAGTGAAACAGCACATACCAGACCCGCAGATAAGTTAAACAGCACATACCAGATCCGCAGATAACTGAAACAGCACATACCGGACCCGCAGATAAGTGAAACAGCGCATACCGGACCCGCAGATAAGTGAAACAGCACATAGCGGACCCGCAGATAAGTGAAACAGCACATGCGGGACCCGCAGATAAGTGAAACAGCACATACCGGACCCGCAGATAAATGAAACAGCACATACCGGACCCGCAGATAAGTGAAACAGCGCATACTGGACCCGCAGATAACTGAAACAGTGCATCCCGGACCCGCAGATAAGTGAAACAGCGCATACCGGACCCGCAGATAAGTGAAACAGCACATAGCGGAACCGCAGATAAGTGAAACAGCACATGCCGGACCCGCAGATAAGTAAAACAGCACATAGCGGACCCGCAGATACGAGTCCTGCTTTACAACATTACATAATACTTAATAATGATAATAAATATGTTACTGGTAGGCAACATTTTCACCTCACACTCTCATTGTCCATGGTTCAGTCCCCGGCACGGGTGGAAACATTGGGCGTGTTTGCTTACACCTGTTATCCCGTGCACCTATCAAGCAAGTATGTACCTGGGTGTTAGTGGACTGGTGTGGGTGGCATCCTTTGGGACAATATTAAGGACTACAATGGAAATAAGTCAGACAGGTCTCGATGGCGCACTAATTTTCGTGGGTTATCCTTGGTGGCTAACTCTCTGGGATTAAAAATCCGAGAAAATTCTTATCTTACTCTTTCTACTTATTTAAAATAGGTTTATGTCGTGTTATGTCGTGTTAAGCTGGCAGCATCTTCATACATCTCGTATTTACAGCATCTCTTGATAGAATCATTTTCCCCTGTGCTTCATTTTATCTCATGGTGTTTTGTTCATCATGATACCTAAGTTATCCCATATAGCCAAGGTGTGTAGTAAGCTGTACAATGTACGTTAGCGTAAGTACACTCCTTAACGTTCGGACAACCATGAAATCGTTAATAACGGAGTAAAACAAAGTGGACGGATAAGCGAAAAAATTCGGGCAACCACCAAAAGTTTTCCCAATGGTAATACCTGAAAAATTAAAATAAAAAAGCCTCTGTATGTTTGGGAATAAAGTGGACTAACATAACTTAGTAACATTTAAATCTGCTGGGTTAAATCTGCTGGGTTTTCACTGATGGTGTCAGATAAAGCTCTTGTGGCAGCCCAAGCACAGAGTACACAATATAGCGAGTGAAATTGATGGTGATAACGTATTTGTTGTTATCGTGTACCTCATATATTTTCAGTCATCATAATCGATGGTGTTTGAGCAGTGCAAACATGACTCATGTTCCCTGGCCCTCGTGAATCCGACATGACCAGGTAACAGGCTGGACGAGTCACCTGGCTGAACACGGCATGACCAGGTAACCGGCTGGATGAGTGACCTGGTTTTAGGGGCCGCTCTGTAACCTGTATTTATAAAATTTATTACATGTAATGGAACATTAGAATGGAGCAGTCACGGGGGCAAGTCGATAAAGGAAAGATAATCTGGCTCTATCCAAAGATATTTATAGCCTGTGTGTGTACAAAAATACCGGACTGACCTGGTTTAAGAGGTTGACTGCTTCAATGAGAAGGTTGATCTGGTGTGTCAGCTGAGAGACACTCAGGGCTACCACCTGCATCAAGGACGAAATAACTCATCAAACAAGGAAGTTAACAAGGGAGGGGGGACGAGATCACAAATAAATTGCACTTAGGTCGATACATCGGTCCTGCCTGGACCATTGTCAAGTCAAAATTAAGTGAGGAAAGACGGAGAAGGCCAGAAGAGTTCAGTTATTAGGCTAAAAAGTTGTGTAGTTTTAAACATAGCTTAGATAAATACATGAGTGGGTGTGGGTGGGTGTGAGTTGGTCCTGACTAGCTTGTGCTACTAGGTCTGATGCCGTGCTCCTTCCTTAAGTGGAAGTGACCTGACTAGGTGGGTCATTGGGCTAATCCGGGGGAGACATGGCCCTGCTTCGCATGGGTCAGTAGGCCAGCTGCAGTGTTCCTTCTTTCTTATGTTCTTATGTTCTTAAGAGAGGATCAGATGAGGTAATAGTATCAATCAGTCAATCAATCAATCAAGTTTATTCTCTATAAGGATTACAATGCGGGGTTTACAGATTTTTAATATTGTGTGGTTTAAAATACTAATTACAGAGGGGGCCACTAGGACACCTAGCAGCATGGCTAGGCATTTCAGGCAGACTTAGATTAATTCTAAACTTTAAATTATTGCAGATTATGGTAAATTGACTACATTATAGTTTGTGAGTTTAGCAATGTGAATGCTTCTGTTTTGGCACAATACATAGTGCCTATATTGGAGCATCATAGACAAACTTCTGTGTTTATAGTCAATGGGTGAGTGAAAGTGTGAACCACCAGGTGGTTTACATGTAGTTAGTTGACGGGGTGTATCGGGGAGATAAGATGTTTTCTAACTGTAGTTTTGAAAGTGATAAAGTGTCTGCAGTTCTAGAGTTTTCAGGTAGGGTGTTCCAGATTTTAGGCCCTTTGACATACATTGAATTTTTGTAAAGGTTTAGTCGGACACGGGGAATGTCATAGAGATGTTTGTGTCTGGTGTTATGCCTGTGGGTCCTGTCACAACTATCAAGAAAGCGTTTTAGGTCAAGGTTAATATTGGAATTTAAGGTCCAGTAGATATAGATTGCACAGTAGTAAGTGTGGATGTCCTGAACAGGGAGTAAGTTTAGATCAATGAAGAGTGGGGGGGGGGGTGTTGCCAGGGATGGGATTTAGTGATTATTCTTACTGCGGTTTTTTGTTGAGTTATTATTGGCTTTAGATGTGTTGGTGCAGTTGATCCCCAAGAGCAAATAGTATAGGTGAGGTATGGATAAATGAGTGAATGGTATAGTGTGAGAAGGGCAGTTTGCGGCACTTAATATCGTATCTTGGAAAGTATCCCCACCGTTTTGGTTACTTTTTTTATGTGTTGGATATGGGAGCTGAAATTTATTTAGTAGTATTGGTAATAATAGTATAGCAGTGATGGTGGTAATAATAGTAATGATAGTAGTAATGATAGTAATAGTAGCAGTGATATCACTAGTATTAGTAATAGCAGTGCAAGGACTTCCTTCAGGAGAGGTAGTTTTATTAATACAATTTCCTGCAGGACTGGTAGTAACTAGTAGTAGTAGTAGTAGTAGTAGTAGTAGTAGTAGTAGTAGTAGTAGTAGTAGTGGCAGTAGTAGTAGTAGCAGCAGCAGCAGCAGTAGTACTAATTCTACAAGTAATGAAACATTTAAAGAGGCGATACTGGTGAAAGAAGAACAATAAGAGAATCAGTGGTCAAAGGTAGTAGTAGTAGTAGTAATAATAATAATAATAGTAATAATAATAATAATAATAATAATAATAATAATAATAATAATAATAATAATAATAAAAGAAGCAGGAGTAGCAACTGCAGTAGTAATAGCAGTAGTAATAGTAGTAATAATATCAGTAGTAAGAGTAGTAGTAATGATAACAGATTTAGCAATAGTAGTATTAGTAAGAGTAACAGTAGCAGTAGTAGTAGAAACAGTACAGACGTATTAGTAGTAGTTGTAGTAATAGTAGTGGTAGAGTAGTAATAATAGTAGTGGTAGAGTAGTAATAATAGCAGTGGTAGAGTAGTGATAATAGTAGTAATATTAATAATAGTAGAAATAATAGAAACTGTAGCAGTAATAGTAGTAATAGAAGTGGTAGTAGTAGCAGTAGTAGTAATAGTAGTAGTAGCAGTAGTATTAGTAGTATTGCAGTAGTAGCTGTAGTAATAATATGAGTGGTAGTAGCAGCATTAGTAGTAGTAATAGTAGCAGTAGTAGCAATAGTAGTAGTATTAACAGTAGTAGTGGCAATAGTAGTAGCTTTAGCAGTAGTAACAAACAGAGTAGTAGTAGTAGTAGTAATAATAGAAAAGGCAGTAGTAGTACTAATAGCAGTTGTAATAGAAGTAGTAGTAATAGTAGCAGTAGTGGTAGTAGTTGTAGTAGTATTAGTAGCAACAATAGTAATAGTAAAAGTCGTAGTATTATTAATATTAGCAAAAGTAGTTGTAGTGGTAGTAGTAGTAGTAGCAACAGTAGTAATGGTTTAATTAGTAGTAGTAATATTAGTGGTAGTAGTAGAAGCATTAGTAGTGCTGGTAGAAGAAGTAGAAGTAGTAGTAGTAGTAGTAGTAGTAGTAGTAGTAGTAGAAAGCAAGAAAGTGGATAATCAGTAGACACAAAGAAGACAGCAACTGAATAAGACAGATCAAAATACAGTTTGGCCTCTCGTCTCTATATTTGAGAGAGTGTGGTACTGGGCACACACCTTCAGACACATCCCGACTAACAGTCAGGTTAGGAACTTTGTGTATAAGAATTGATTCAACAGGAATTTTAATGTTGAGTCACTTTTTCTTACTGATGATGTTTTTGGTGTTCTCACATCACATTCATTGTTCCAATGATGTCTTTTTTTTTTTTATTCCTTAGGTATTGCTCTGGGCTCTCCTCTATACCTCCAGTTCTTGATAATAAATAACTCACACACACGAGACTGAAGATTTTGACCACGTTTCTGTCCGACTTGGACCACACAGAAGCACAAACAGAAGCCATACAACGGGTGGGGTTTGAACCCGCGATAAGGTTTGTTTGCAATCGTGTCATTTCGATTTCGTGAGTCATGTAGACAAACAGAAAGGAGTCGATATATTTACTAGAGATGGGTGGAGCATGAAGAACTAGAGGAGATAGACGAAAGGAATGAAGGCTCTCCTGCAGAAACCTGAAACCTGGAAACCTGGAGGTTATTCCGGGGATCAACGCCCCCGCGGCCCGGTCCATGACCAGGCCTCCCGGTGGATCAGGGCCTGATCAACCAGGATGTTACTGCTGGCCGCACGTAGTCCAACGTACGAACCACAGCCCGGCTGATCCGACACTGACTTTAGGTATCTGTCCAGCTCTCTCTTGAAGGCAGCCAGGGGTTTACTGGTAATTCCCCTAATGCTTGATGGGAGGCTGTTGAACAGTCTTGGGCCCCGGACACTTATGGTGTTTTCTCTTAGTGTACCAATGGCGCCCCTACTTCTAATTGGGGGTATTTTGCATCGCCTGCCCAGTCTTTTACTTTCGTAGGGAGTGCTTTCTGTATGCAGATTCGGGACCATTCCTTCCAGGATTTTCCTAGTGTAGATTATGATATATCTCTCTCTCCTGCGTTCGAACGAGTACAAGTCAAGTGCTTCCAAGCGTTCCCAGTAGTTAAGGTGCTTGACAGAATTTATACGTGCAGTAAAGAATCTCTGTACACTCTCTAGATCTGCAATTTCACCTGCTTTGAATGGAGATGTTAATGTACAGCAGTATTCCAGCCTAGAGAGAACATGTGATTTGAAAAGGATCATCAATGGCTTGGCATCTCTCGTTTTGAACGTTCTCATTATCCATCCTATCATTTTCCTTTCACTTGTGATCGTGGCACTGTTGTGATCCTTGAAAGTGAGATCCTCGGACATTACTACTTCCAGGTCCCTTACATTATTTTTCCGCTCTATTGTATGGCCAGAGTCTGTAGTATACTCTGTTCTAGTTATTATCTCCTTCAGTTTTCCATAACGGAGTAGTTGGAATTTGTCCTCATTGAACATCATATTGTTTTCCGTTGCCCACTGGAAAACTTTGTTTATAACTTCTTGGAGGTTAACCGCGTCCTCAGCAGATGACAGCCTCATGCAGATCCTAGTATCATCCGCAAAGGATGATACGATGTTGTGGTGTATATCTCTGTCTATGTCTGATATGAGGATGAGGAATAAGATGGGGGCGAGTACTGTGCCTTGTGGAACAGAGCTCTACTATGGCAGCCTCCGATTTAACTCTGTTGACCACTACTCTTTGTGTCTGATTTGTCAGGAAGTTGAAGATCCATCTCCCCACTTTCCCATTTATTCCTTTAGCACGTATTTTGTGCGCTATTACGCCATGATCCCATTTGTCAAACGCATTTGCAAAGTCTGTGTATATTACATCTGCATTCTGATTTTCTTCCAGTGCATCCAAGGCCATATCATAGTGTTCCAGTAGTTGTGAGAAGTAGGAGCGACCTGCCCTGAATCCATGTTGCCCTGGATTGTGCAGATTTTGGGAATCCAGGTGATTTGCAATCCTGCTTCTTAGCACTCTTTCAAAGATTTTTATAAAGTGGGACGTCAGAGCTATTGGTCCATAGTTCTTAGCTAATGCTTTGCTGCCACCTTTATGGAGTGGGGCTATATCCGTTGTTTTAAGTGACTGTGGAATTTCACCTATGTCCAAGCTCCTCCTCCATAGTGTACTTAGGGCACGCGAGAGGGGTTTCTTTCAGTTCTTAATGAATACAGAGTTCCACGAGTCTGGGCCCAGGGCTGAGTGCATGGGCATGTTGTCAATGGCTTTCTCGAAGTCTATCGGAATTAAGGTAATTTCGGAAACCTAGCATACATTTATGGAGTTATGAGGCTCATTCATGAAGAAATCATTTAGGTCGTCGATCCTCAGACTGATTAGTGGCTCACTAAACACAGAGTCGTACTGGGATTTCAGTATTTCACCCATTTACTTGTTGTCATCTGTGTAAGTCCCATCCTGTCTGAGTAAGGGCCCGATACCAGATGTGGCATTTGCCTTGTTTTTGACATATGAAAAGAAATATTTCGAATTTCTTTCAATTTCGCTAATAGCTTTAAGCTTCTCCTGTCTCTCCTGGTTCCTGTAAGAGCCATTTAACTTACGTTCGATAGTTTCCACTTCCCTGGTCAGTGCCTCCTTTCGAGTATCAGATATTCTAGCACTCCTGAGGAGCTCAGTGACTCTTCATCGTCTTCTGTAGAGGGAGCGTCTTTCTCTCTCCAGTTTACTCCTGCTCTTCTTCTTTCTTAGGGGAATATGCCTAGAACATGCTTCAGCTGCCAGGAAGTTGATCCTTTCAAAGCACTGGTTTGGATCCATGTCATTTAAGATATCTTCCCAACATGTTTCATTTAGGACATGGTTTACCTGGTCCCAGTTGATGTTCTTGTTGTTGAAGTTGTATTTTGTGAAGACAACTTCACAAGTACATGCATTCTGCTGATCAGGACCCCTATGCATGTAAGTCTGGACTTCGATTAGGTTGTGATTGGAATTAGTTGTTTTTGATATTCTTATGTCTCTTATCAGGTCCTCATTATTTGTGAAGATAAGGTCAAGTGTGTTTTCTAGTCTTGTTGGCTCCACTGTCTGCTGGCTTAAGGTGTGTTTTTCGCAGAGACTTAGTAGTTCACGTGTGTGTGACCTTTCATCTGCGCTACCTCCAGGGATTGTTTCAGCTATAACATTATTCACTACATTCTTCCATTTTGTATGCCTTAGATTGAAATTACCAAGCAGTAAGATGTTTGTGGAATGGAGCCGGAAGGCTTTCCAGACAGTAATCAATTTTCAGTAGCTGTTCCTTGAACTGTTGGGAGGTTGCATCTGGTGGCTTGTATACAACCACGATGACTAGGTTTTGGTTCTCGATCTTTATTGATAGAGCTTCAACTACCTCATTTGTGGTGTTTAGCAACTCCGTGCAGATGAGGGACTCTTTGACATACAGGCCAACCCCCTCCCTTGTTGCCTGTTCATTCTGTCACATCTAAAAAGGTTGTAACCACTTATCCATATTTCACTGTCAAAGTGATCTTTTGTGTGAGTCTCTGTAAAGGATGCAAACATTGCATTAGACTCCTCTAGAAGTCCACTGATGAAAGGTATTTTGTTGTTGGTGGATGGCTTAAGGCCCTGTATATTAGCAAATATGAACGAGGTTGCATTCTGTGTTTGTTGGGGGGATTTTGTTATTGGTATCAGTAGTTGTAGTTCTGGAGGGCCATGGGTGGCCACTGGCTGCGCCTCCAGTCCAACAAGGCTCCAAGGTGATGGACTATTTTTGTTATTTTCTTCCATTTTCTTTTTCCATTTCCTGCCACTAAAAAATCACCTGGAGTTGGGTTGTCGTAGCTACTATTGTTTGTCTTTTGGGGTCTGTGCCTTCTGGTCCCTTTTAGATGGTATGCAGGGCAGTCGATGTTGTAACACTGCTTCTGGAGGACCGAGAAGTGACACATTTTTGGGTGAAAGAAAGTACAGGAAGAAGAACGACACACTCCTTTAGACAGGAGGTCGCTACATTTTTTGGGATGCTCAAAGTTGCATTTCCCATTTTTTTTCCTGATATTCCATGCTTACAAATGCCCCAAGCATAATATTTGCACAAATTCACCTTTGATTGAGAATTGTTGGGAGGTGTGTTGTCAATTTCTGCAGGTTCTGGAACTGCACTATAATCCTCAGTATCCAAGCCAGGACCACCCCGTCCTGGATTCCATCTACTTTCCTCAGTAGAGGAAGAAGGAGGAGACTCCTCTCCAACATCTGTGCTGTGGGCCACTGTCTTGTGCAATGATGCTTGTATATTTACGGTTTTAGTGGTGGTTGTGGTAGGGATCATTGTTTTATTATTCACACAGCAGCTAGGCCTATGCTAACTTTTCCCTACACTTCCAAGGAAAAGTTTATTTCCTGATTAGTAGAGGTAACGGGAAAAACACGTCACACGGTCGTCATATGCCTTTCCATCGATTGTATGTTCAATTTATGTATGCTGTGATTCCCTGCACCTCGTTTTATCTCTTATGACTATAGTTATTACTCATCCGTTATTAACACTTCACTGGACCTCTGGCAATTGTTCGCTAGTACCAGTCGCTCGTAAAATATTCCCATATCTACACCATGTATTGTACGCTATACTGGGGTATAATTAAGATTACTCTTATCTACAATTTAGTTCACTATGTCACTGCACATATGTGTCCTTGTCACTCACTGTATTACTTATAGATAGTTCAATATCTGTTTATTTCCACTTGTGTCGACATCCGACAATAATTCACTAGTGCTGGTCAGGTCTATTCCCACAGTAACAGTTCCTCCACCGTCACTCTCCATGTGACACTGTAATCCATATTTTCCTATTTAGTGTTCACTGATATTCCTTTTTTGATTGTTCAAAGGAGTATATGTACTTTATGGTTGCACACGCTTATTTATCAGTGATTATTTATCTTCTTTTACCTCTTGTTTTTAGACTACCTCCACTACAACTACTACTGCTGAGGCTACTACTACTGCTGAGGCTACTACTACTACTGCTATTTCCCCGCTAATACTCCACTCTCTGATTATTGTGTCACTAAAACTACTCCCTTCATATTACCACCTCTTCCACTATTGCAATACTTACTACTACCGCTACTACTACAACGCTTACTACTACTACAACGCTTACTACTACTACAACGCTTACTACTACTACAACCTATTTTCATTCTACTCCCGGCCCTACTTCCCCTCTCGTGTGTATACTGGCTCCCTTACCTTCGTGCTTCTGTATTACTAGTTAATGGTCTAAGTGACCGTAAGTTTGAGTCTCGTATGTGCGGGTTATTTGTGTATTGTTCCAACTACGGTATTATGCGTATTTATTCTTTATGGAGTATTTACAAACTGCTTAACTTTCTACAACTACTCCAGTGATGTCTTTCTTGATATTACTCGTCTTTCAAGCTAGTTTTAATCCTTAACCTTTGGTGCTGAAATGGGCTATCCTCTATCACCTGTCCTTTCTGACCTTTATATGGAGAACTTCGAAACTCTTCTACGTCCTTATACTAGGGTACCTCCTTCTCTCTGACTCTGCTAAGTAGATGATGTCTTTTTTCTGTGTTTCCATGACTCAAGTCACGAGCATCCTCTGCTCGTGACTAGTCACGAATTCAGAGCTGAGATGGAATTTCACATTTGCTTCATTTCGTTCATATTCACGTCCACCGCTTTGTGACATATTTTTTTTTCTCGTTTATTGCAAGCGAGTATACAGTGGCATATACACTCACTACTTCTCTTACCACGCTCCTTCTCTCAAGAAAACTGTTCTTGTTTGTTTCTTTCTTTATGATTTAGAAATTTGTTACTCCTCAATTTCGTCCCTTGTTGCAGCTCGTTCTCTGATCATGGCTAGTCTTTATGTTGAACGGATTTTTCCAGTGAAATTTCCTGTACTTTACCTTCCCTATATCCTTGCTTTCAAAACCTTCTTATCCTCCATCCATTAGATATCAAACATGGTTTCCATCATGATGATACATTTCATAGTAGTTTAGGTTATACTTATCTTCCTTCTCTCACTGTTGTCTCCGGTGTCTCCTCCACTGACTGCTCCTTCTGTCGTCTCCAATACTTTAGTGAAATTAATTGCTCTCTTTCTGACAGATTTATAAAGAAGAAAAGAAGTGTTCGCCTTGTCGACTCAAACAATGCTATTTTCCTTCATGGTATAGATCACTGCTATCATATAAACTTCCACTGCTTCGCTTTATCTGTCTGTATATAGGTAACTTCTCAGTGCTTATGTTGTACTTTATCAAGACTGATGGAGTGAACACATCAACTCCAGGCTGAGGGACTGATTACCTTCAACTTCTTCTCAACTCCCACTGCTCTTTTCCGTATTGGACTGAAGAAGCCAATAGCTGGCGAAATGTTTCCACAATAAACATTCACAAATGTCACACAAGTGTCTCATAGATCAATATGTCGGATTTCAAAACCATTTGTACAGATCATATAAACTAGTATTCTGCCAACATTATATATTTATCCTCCTAGCCATCCCAGGCGCCATCTTGTCGAGTCTGGTATTATAAACAACGTTGTTCATGTGGATCTTAGCTGCAAATTCTCCTGTAGATGTCTGCCTTCTCAGTATGATGTGAAATACTCTAATCTTGAGAACACTCATGACCTGACCTGATCTTCGTCTTCTCTTCACTTTACCTCTCAACCTGCCACCACTACTACTATCATCTGGTCTCTCCCGTCCCCTATTATAGCCTTTGCTGTTTTTCTCAATGGTGACTTGACAATAGTCAAGGAGAGACCGAAATGTCGTTATAAGCTTTTGTTCTTAGCTGCGAATTATTCATGATTTGTTCCACCCAGGTATGATAACTTTGTTCCACCCAGGTATGATTGCTTTGTTCCACCTATGTTATGAAAACATTTTTCTAGTCACGGTATGTTAACATTGTTCCAGTCACGGTATGGTAGCATTGTTCCAGTCACAGTATGATAACATTGTTCCAGTCACGGAATGATAACATTGATCCAGTCACAGTATGAAAACATTGTTCCAGTCACGGTATGATATCATGGTTCCAGTCACGGTATGATAACATTGTTTCAGTCACGGTATGATAAAATTGTTCTAGTCACAGTATGATAACATTGCTCCAGTCACGGTATGATAACATTGTTCCAATCATGGTATGATAACATTGTTCCAGTCACAGTATGATAACATTGTTCCAGTCACGGTATGATAACATTGTTCCAGTCACAGTATGATAACATTGTTGGAGTCACGGTATGATAACATTTTTCCAGTCAAAGTATGATAACATTGTTCCAGTCACGGTATGATAACATTGTTCCAGTCACAGTATGAAAACATTGCTCCAGTCAAGGTATGATAACATTGTTCCAGTCACGGTATGACAACATTGTTCCAGTCACAGTATGATAACATTGTTCCAGTCACGGTATGATAACATTGTTCCAGTCACGGTATGATAACATTGTTCCAGTCAGAGTATGATAACATTGTTCCAGTCACGGCATGATAACATTGTTCCAGTCACGGTATGACAACATTGTTCCAGTCACAGTATGATAACATTGTTCCAGTCACGGTATGATAACATTGCTCCAGTCACGGTATGATAACATTGTTCCAGTCACAGTATGATAACATTGTTCCAGTCACGGTATGATAACATTGCTCCAGTCACGGTATGACAACATTGCTCCAGTCACGGTATGACAACATTGTTCCAGTCACGGTATGACAACATTGTTCCAGTAACAGTATGATAACATTGTTCCAGTCAGGGTATGATAACATTGTTCCAGTCAGGGTATGATAACATTGTTCCAGTCATGGTATGACAACATTGTTCCAGTCATGGTATGATAACATTGCTCAAGTCAAGGTATGACAACATTGTTCCAGTCACAGTATGATAACATTGTTCCAGTAACGGTATGATAACATTGTTTCAGTCATGGTATGATAACATTGTTTCAATCACGGTATGGTAACACTGTTCCAGTCACGGTATGATAACATTGTTCCAGTCACGGTATGATAACATTGTTTCAATCACGGTATGATAGCATTGTTCCAGTCACGGTATGATAACATTGCTCCAGTCACGGTATGATAACATTGCTCCAGTCACGGTATGATAACATTGTTCCAGTAATGGTATGATAACATTTTCAGTCACGGTATGATAACATTGTTCCAGTCACAGTATGATAACATTGTTCCAGTCACAGTATGATAACATTGCTACAGTCACGGTATGACAACATTGTTCCAGTCACAGTATGATAACATTGTTCCAGTCAAGGTATGATAACATTGTTCCAGTCAAGGTATGATAACATTGCTCCAGTCATGGTATGATAACATTGTTCCAGTCAGAGTATGATAACATTGTTTCAGTCACGGCATGATAACATTGTTCCCGTCACGGTATGACAACATTGTTCCAGACACAGTATGATAACATTGTTTCAGTCACGGTATGATAACATTGTTCCAGTCACGGAATGATAACATTGCTCCAGTCACGGTATGATAACATTGTTCCAGTCACAGTATGATAACATTGTTCCAGTCACGGTATGATAACATTGTTCCAGTCACGGTATGAAAACATTGTTCCAGTCACGATATGATAACATTGTTCCAGTCACAGTATGACAACATTGTTCCAGTCACAGTATGATAACATTGTTCCAGTCACGGTATGATAACATTGTTCCAGTCATGGTATGATAACATTGTTCCAGTCACGGTATGACAACATTGTTCCAGTCACGGTATGATAACATTGCTCCAGTCACGGTATGACAACATTGTTCCAGTCACAGTATGATAACATTGTTCCAGTCACGGTATGATAACATTGTTCCAGTCACGGTATGATAACGTTGTTTCAATCACGGTATGGTAACATTGTTCCAGTCACGGTATGATAACATTGTTCAAGTCATGGTATGATAACATTGTTTCAATCACGGTATGGTAACATTGTTCCAGTCACGGTATGATAACATTGTTCCAGTCACGGTATGATAACATTGTTTCAATCACGTTATGATAACATTGTTCAAGTTACGGTATGATAACATTGTTCCAGTCACGGTATGATGACATTGCTCCAGTCACGGTATGATAACATTGTTCCAGTCATGGTATGATAACATTGTTCCAGTCACGGTATGATAACATTGTTCCAGTCACAGTATGATAACATTGTTCCAGTCACAGTATGATAACATTGCTCCAGTCACGGTATGATAACATTGTTCCAGACATGGTATGATAACATTGTTCCAGCCATAGAATGATAACATTGTTCCAGTAACGGTATGATAACATTGTTCCCGTCACGGTATGATAACATTGTTCCAGTCAGAGTATGATAACATTGTTCCAGTCACCGAATGATAACATTGTTCCAGTCACAGTATGATAACATTGTTCCAGTCACAGTATAACATTGTTCCAGTCACAGTATGATAACATTGCTCCAGTCACGGTATGATAACATTGTTCCAGTCGTGGTATGTTAACATTGTTCCAGTCACAGAAAGATAACATTGCTCCATTCACGGTATGATAACAATGTTCCAGTCACGGTATGATAACATTGTTCCAGTCACAGTATGATAACATTGTTCCAGTCACGGTATGATAACATTGTTCCAGTCACGGTATGACAACATTGTTCCAGTCACAGTATGATAACATTGTTCCAGTCACGGTATGATAACATTGTTCCAGTCACAGTATGACAACATTGTTCCAGTCACGGTATGATAATATTGTTCCAGTCATGGTATGATAACATTGTTCCAGTCACCATATGATAACATTGTTACAGTCACGGTATGATAACATTGTTCCAGTCACGGTATGATAACATTGTTCCAGTCACAGTATGATAACATTGTTCCAAACACGGCATGATAACATTGTTCCAGTCACGGTATGATAACATTGTTCAAGTCACAGTATGATAACATTGTTCCCGTCACGGTATGATAACATTGTTCCAGTCACGGTATGATAACATTGTACCAGTCACAGAATGATAACATTGTTCCAGTCACGGTACGATAACATTGCTCCAGTCACGGTATGATAACATTGTTCCAGTCACGGTATGACAACATTGTTCCAGTCACGGTATGATAACATTGTTCCAGTCACGGTATGACAACATTGTTCCAGTCACAGTATGATAACATTGTTCCCGTCACGGTATGATAACATTATTCCAGCCACGGTATGATAACATTGTTCCAGTCACAGTACGATAACATTGTTCCAGTCACGGTATAACATTGTTCCAATCACGGTATGGTAACATTGTTCCAGTCACGGTATGACAACATTGTTCCAGTCACAGTATGATAACATTGTTCCAGTCACGGTATGGTTACATTGTTCCAGTCACAGTATGATAACATTGTTCCAGTCACAGTATGATAACATTGTTCCAATCACGGTATGGTAGCATTGTTCCAGTCACGGTATGAGAACATTGTTCCAGTGACGGTATGATAACATTGTTCCAGTCACGGTATGATAACATTGTTCCAGTCAATGTATGATAACATTGTTCCAGTAACAGTATGATAACATTGTTCAAGTCACGGTATGATAATCTTGTTCCAGTCACGGTATGATAACATTCTTCCAGTCACGGTATGATAACATTGTTCCAGTCACAGTATGATAACATTGTTCCAGTCACGGAATGGTTGCATTGTTCCAGTCACAGTATGATAACATTGTTTAAGTCACAGTATGATAACATTGTTCCAATCACGGTATGGTAACATTGTTCCAGTCACGGTATGATAACATTGTTCCAGTCACGGTATGATAACATTGTTCCAGTCACGGTATGATAACATTGTTCCAGTCACTGTATGATAACATTGTTCCAGTCACAGTATGATAACATTGTTCCAGTCACGGTATGATAACATTTTTCCAGTCACGGTATGATAACATTGTTCCAGTCACGGTATGATAACATTGTTCCATTCAAAGTATGATAACATTGTTCCAGTCACGGTATGATAACATTGTTCCAGTCACAGTATGAAAACATTGTTCCAGTCACAGTATGATAACATTGTTCTAGTCACGGTATGATACCATTGTTCCAGTCACGGTATGATAACATTGTTCCAGTCACAGTATGATAACATTGTTCCAGTCACGGTATGATAACATTGTTCCAGTCACAGTATGATAACATTGTTCCAGTCACGGTATGATAACATTGTTCTCGTCACAGTATGATAACATTGTTCCAGTCACGGTATGACAACATTGTTCCAGTCACAGTATGATAACATTGTTCCAGTCACGGTATGATAACATTGTTCCAGTCACAGTATGATAACATTGTTCCAGTCACAGTATGATAACATTATTCCAGTCACGGTATGATATCATTGTTCCAGTCACAGTATGATAACATTGTTCCAGTCACGGTATGACAACATTGTTCCAGTCACAGTATGATAACATTGTTCCAGTCACGGTATGATAACATTGTTCCAGTCACAGTATGATAACATTGTTCCAGTCACGGTATGATAACATTGTTCCAGTCAGGTATGATAACATTGTTCCAGTCACAGTATGATAACATTGTTCCAGTCATGGTATTATAACATTGTTCAAGTCACAGTATGATAACATTGTTCCAATCACGGTATGATAACATTGTTCCAATCACGGTATGATAACATTGTTCCAGTCACAGAATGATAACATTGTTCCCGTCACGGTATGATAACATTGTTCCAGTCACGGTATGATAACATTGTTCCAGTCACGGTATGACAACATTGTTCCAATCACGGTATGTTAACATTGTTCGAGTCACGGTATGACAACATTGTTCCAGTCACAGTACGATAACATTGTTCCCGTCACTGTATGATAACATTGCTCCAGTCACGGTATGATAACATTATTCCAGTCACAGTACGATAACATTGTTCCAGTCACGGTATAACATTGTTCCAATCACGGTATGGTAACATTGTTCCTGTCACGGTATGACAACATTGTTCCAGTCACAGTATGATAACATTGTTCCAGTCACGGTATGGTTACATTTTTCCAGTCACTGTATGATAATATTGTTCTAGTCACAGTATGATAACATTGTTCCAATCACGGTATGGTAACATTGTTCCAGTCACGGTATGATAACATTGTTCCAGTCACGGTATGATAACATTGTTCCAGTCACGGTATGATAACATTGTTCCAGTCACTGTATGATAACATTGTTCCAGTCACAGTATGATAACATTGTTCCAGTCACGGTATGATAACATTGTTCCAGTCACAGTATGATAACATTGTTCCAGTCTCCTTATGATAACATTGTTCCAGTCACAGTATGATAATATTGTTCCAGTCACGGTATGATAACATTGTTCCAGTCACAGTATGATAACATTGTTCCAGTCACAGTATGATAACATTGTTCTAGTCACGGTATGATAACATTGTTCCATTCACGGTATGATAACATTGTTCCAGTCAGAGTATGATAACATTGTTCCAGTCACGGAATGATAACATTGTTCAAGTCACAGTATGATAACATTGTTCCAGTCACGGTATGATAACATTGTTCCCGTCACAGTATGATAACATTGTTCCAGTCACAGTATGATAACATTGTTCCAGTCACAGTATGATAACATTGTTCCAGTCACGGTATGATAACATTGTTCCAGTCAGGGTATGATAACATTGTTCCAGTCACAGTATGATAACATTGTCCCAGTCACGGTATGATAACATTGTTCCAGCCACGGTAGGATAACATTGTTCCAGTCACGGTATGATAACATTGTTCCAGTCACAGTATGATAACATTGTTCCAGTCAGGGTATAACATTGTTCCAGTCACGGTATGATAACATTGTTTCAGTCACGGAATGACAACATTTTTCCAGTCATGGTATGATAACATTCTTCCAGTTACGGTATGACAACATTGTTCCAGTCACAGTATGATAACATTGTTCTCGTCACGGTATGATAACATTGTTCCAGTCACGGTATGATAACATTGTTCCAGTCACAGTATGATAACATTGTTCCAGTCACGGTATGATAACATTGTTCCAGTCACGGTATGATAACATTGTCCCAGTCACGGTATGATAACATTGTTCCAGCCACGGTAGGATAACATTGTTCCAGTCACGGTATGATAACATTGTTCCAGTCACAGTATGATAACATTGTTCCAGTCAGGGTATAACATTGTTCCAGTCACGGTATGATAACATTGTTTCAGTCACGGAATGACAACATTTTTCCAGTCACGGTATGATAACATTCTTCCAGTTACGGTATGACAACATTGTTCCAGTCACAGTATGATAACATTGTTCTCGTCACGGTATGATAACATTGTTCCAGTCACGGTATGATAACATTGTTCCAGTCACGGTATGATAACATTGTCCCAGTCACGGTATGATAACATTGTTCCAGCCACGGTAGGATAACATTGTTCCAGTCACGGTATGATAACATTGTTCCAGTCACAGTATGATAACATTGTTCCAGTCAGGGTATAACATTGTTCCAGTCACGGTATGATAACATTGTTTCAGTCACGGAATGACAACATTTTTCCAGTCACGGTATGATAACATTCTTCCAGTTACGGTATGACAACATTGTTCCAGTCACAGTATGATAACATTGTTCTCGTCACGGTATGATAACATTGTTCCAGTCACGGTATAACATTGTTCCAATCACGGTATGGTAACATTGTTCCAGTCACGGTATGACAACATTGTTACAGTCACAGTATGATAACATTGTTCCAATCACGGTATGGTAACATTGTTCCAGTCACGGTATGATAACATTGTTCCAATCACGGTATGGTAACATTGTTTCAGTCACGGTAGGCCAACATTGTTCCAGTCACAGTATGATAACATTGTTCCACTCACGGTATGGTAACATTGTTCCAATCTCGGTATGATAACAATGTTCCAATCACGGTATGATAACATTGTTCCAGTCACGGTATGACAACATTGTTCCAGTCACATTATGATAACATTGTTCCATTCACGGTATGGTTACATTGTTCCAGTCACAGTATGATAACATTGTTCCAGTCACGGTATGATAACATTGTTCCAGTCACAGTATGATAACATTGTTCCAGTCACAGTATGATAACATTGATCCAGTCACGGAATGATAACATTGTTCCAGTCGCGGTATGATAACATTGTTCCAGTCACAGTATGACAACATTGTTCCAGTCACAGTATAATAACATTGTTCCAGTCACAGTATGATAACATTGTTCCAGTCACGGTATGATAACATTGTTCCAGTCACAGTATGATAACATTGTTCCAGTCACAGTATGGTAACATTGTTCCAGTCACAGTATGATAACATTGTTCCAGTCACGGTATGATAACATTGTTCCAGTCACGGTATGATAACATTGTTCCATTCACGGTATGATAACATTGTTCCAGTCACTGTATGATAACATTGTTCCAGTCACGGTATGATAACATTGTTCCAGTCACGGTATGATAACATTTTTCCAGTCACAGTATGATAACATTGTTCCCGTCATGGTATGATAAGATTGTGCCATTCACGGTATGATAAGATTGTTCTAGTCAGGGTATGGTAACATTGTTCCAGTCACGGTATGATAACATTGTTCCAGTCAGTGTATGATAACATTGTTCCAGTCATGGTATGATAACATTGTTCCAGTCACTGTATGATAACATTGTTTCAGTCACGGTATGATAACATAGTTCCAGTCATGGTATGATAACATTGTTCCAGTCACAGTATGATAACATTGTTCCAGTCACGGTATCATAAGATTGTTCCAGTCACGGTATGATAACATTGTTCTAGTCAGGGTATTGTAACATTGTTCCAGTCACGGTATGATAACATTGTTCCAGTCAGGGTATGATAACATTGTTCCAGTCACAGTATGATAACATTGTTCCAGTCATGGTATTATAACATTGTTCAAGTCACAGTATGATAACATTGTTCCAATCACGGTATGATAACATTGTTCCAATCACGGTATGATAACATTGTTCCAGTCACAGAATGATAACATTGTTCCAGTCACGGTATGATAACATTGTTCCAGTCACGGTATGATAACATTGTTCCAGTCACGGTATGACAACATTGTTCCAATCACGGTATGTTAACATTGTTCGAGTCACGGTATGACAACATTGTTCCAGTCACAGTACGATAACATTGTTCCCGTCACTGTATGATAACATTGCTCCAGTCACGGTATGATAACATTATTCCAGTCACAGTACGATAACATTGTTCCAGTCACGGTATAACATTGTTCCAATCACGGTATGGTAACATTGTTCCTGTCACGGTATGACAACATTGTTCCAGTCACAGTATGATAACATTGTTCCAGTCACGGTATGGTTACATTTTTCCGGTCACTGTATGACAATATTGTTCTAGTCACAGTATGATAACATTGTTCCAATCACGGTATGGTAACATTGTTCCAGTCACGGTATGATAACATTGTTCCAGTCACGGTATGATAACATTGTTCCAGTCACGGTATGATAACATTGTTCCAGTCACTGTATGATAAGATTGTTCCAGTCACAGTATGATAACATTGTTCCAGTCACGGTATGATAACATTGTTCCAGTCACAGTATGATAACATTGTTCCAGTCTCCTTATGATAACATTGTTCAAGTCACAGTATGATAATATTGTTCCAGTCACGGTATGATAACATTGTTCCAGTCACAGTATGATAACATTGTTCCAGTCACAGTATGATAACATTGTTCTAGTCACGGTATGATAACATTGTTCCATTCACGGTATGATAACATTGTTCCAGCCAGAGTATGATAACATTGTTCCAGTCACGGTATGATAACATTGTTCCAGTCACAGTATGATAACATTGTTCCAGTCACGGTATGATAACATTGTTCCCGTCACAGTATGATAACATTGTTCCAGTCACAGTATGATAACATTGTTCCAGTCACAGTATGATAACATTGTTCCAGTCACGGTATGATAACATTGTTCCAGTCACGGTATGATAACATTGTTCCAGTCACGGTATGATAACATTGTTCCAGTCACGGTATGATAACATTGTTCCAGCCACGGTAGGATAACATTGTTCCAGTCACGGTATGATAACATTGTTCCAGTCACAGTATGATAACATTGTTCCAGTCAGGGTATAACATTGTTCCAGTCACGGTATGATAACATTGTTTCAGTCACGGAATGACAACATTGTTCCAGTCACGGTATGATAACATTCTTCCAGTTACGGTATGACAACATTGTTCCAGTCACAGTATGATAACATTGTTCTCGTCACGGTATGATAACATTGTTCCAGTCACGGTATGATAACATTGTTCCGGTCACAGTATGATAACATTGTTCCAGTCACGGTATAACATTGTTCCAATCACGGTATGGTAACATTGTTCCAGTCACGGTATGACAACATTGTTACAGTCACAGTATGATAACATTGTTCCAATCACGGTATGGTAACATTGTTCCAGTCACGGTATGATAACATTGTTCCAATCACGGTATGGTAACATTGTTTCAGTCACGGTATGACAACATTGTTCCAGTCACAGTATGATAACATTGTTCCACTCACGGTATGGTAACATTGTTCCAATCTCGGTATGATAACAATGTTCCAATCACGGTATGATAACATTGTTCCAGTCACGGTATGACAACATTGTTCCAGTCACATTATGATAACATTGTTCCATTCACGGTATGGTTACATTGTTCCAGTCACAGTATGATAACATTGTTCCAGTCACGGTATGATAACATTGTTCCAGTCACAGTATGATAACATTGTTCCAGTCACAGTATGATAACATTGATCCAGTCACGGAATGATAACATTGTTCCAGTCGCGGTATGATAACATTGTTCCAGTCACAGTATGACAACATTGTTCCAGTCACAGTATAATAACATTGTTCCAGTCACAGTATGATAACATTGTTCCAGTCACGGTATGATAACATTGTTCCAGTCACAGTATGATAACATTGTTCCAGTCACAGTATGGTAACATTGTTCCAGTCACAGTATGATAACATTGTTCCAGTCACGGTATGATAACATTGTTCCAGTCACGGTATGATAACATTGTTCCATTCACGGTATGATAACATTGTTCCAGTCACTGTATGATAACATTGCTCCAGTCACGGTATGATAACATTGTTCCAGTCACGGTATGATAACATTTTTCCAGTCACAGTATGATAACATTGTTCCCATCACGTTATGATAATATTGTTCCATTCACGGTATGATAAGATTGTTCTAGTCAGGGTATGGTAACATTGTTCCAGTCACGGTATGATAACATTGTTCCAGTCAGGGTATGATAACATTGTTCCAGTCATGGTATGATAACATTGTTCCAGTCACTGTATGATAACATTGTTTCAGTCACGGTATGATAACATTGTTCCAGTCATGGTATGATAACATTGTTCCAGTCACAGTATGATAACATTGTTCCAGTCACGGTATGATAAGATTGTTCCAGTCACGGTATGATAACATTGTTCTAGTCAGGGTATGGTAACATTGTTCCAGTCACGGTATGATAACATTGTTCCAGTCAGGGTATGATAAGATTGTTCCAGTCACGGTATGATAACATTGTTCTAGTCAGGGTATGGTAACATTGTTCCAGTCACGGTATGATAACATTGTTCCAGTCACAGTATGATAACATTGTTCCAGTCACGGTATGGTAACATTGTTCCAATCACTGTATGATAACATTGTTCCAGTCACGGTATGATAACATTGTTCCAGTCAGGGTATGATAACATTGTTCCAGTAACAGTATGATAACATTGTTCCAGTCAGGGTATGATAACATTGTTCCATTCAAGGTATGATAACATTGTTCCAGTCACGGTATGATAACATTGTTCTAATCACGGTATGATAACATTGTTCCAGTCACGGTATTATAACATTGTTCCAGTCACGTTATGATAACATTGTTCCAGTCACAGTATGATAACATTGTAAAGTCACAGTATGATAACATTGTTCCAGCCACAGTATGATAACATTGTTCCAGTCACAGTATGATAACATTGTTCCAGTCACAGTATGATAACATTGTTCCAGTAACAGTATGAAAACATTATTCGAGTCACGGTATGGTAACATTGTTCCAGTCAGGGTATAATAACATTGTTCCAGTCATGGTATTATAACATTGTTCCAGTCAGGGTATGATAACATTGTTCCAGTCAGGGTATGATAACATTGCTCCAGTCAGGGTATGATAACATTGTTCCAGTCAGGGTATGATAACATTGTTCCAGTCACGGTATGGTAACATTGTTCCAGTCAGGGTATGATAACATTGTTCCAGTCAGGGTATGATAACATTGTTCCAGTCAGGGTATGATAACATTGTTCCAGTCAAGGTATGATAACATTGTTCCAGTCAGGGTATGATAACATTGTTCCAGTCAGGGTATGATAACATTGTTCCAGTCAAGGTATTATAACATTGTTCCAGTCAGGGTATGATAACATTGTTCCAGTCAGGGTATGATAACATTGCTCCAGTCAGGGTATGATAACATTGTTCCAGTCACGGTATGATAACCTCTGACAAGTTTTCAACACTGGAAAACCTCGGTTTTTAAATGCAATATCGAGTTTAGTTTTCATCTTATTTTTTTAACATTGGACTTTGTGCTTGGTCTCGTTTGGTCTCTAAGCTTGGTCTCTATCCTGGGTCTTTAAGCTCGGTCTTTATGCTTCATCTTGAAGCT
>NW_027195418.1:0-30000 GCF_038502225.1 Cherax quadricarinatus | reverse complement strand
TCTTGAACTTCACCAGTGGTGTTCTTGAACTTCACCAGTGGTGTTCCTGAGCTTCACCAGTGGTGTTCCTGAGCTTCACCAGTGGTGTTCCTGTGCTTCACCAGTTGTGTTACCGAGTTTCACCAGTGATGTTCCTGAGCTTCTCCAGTGGTATTCCTGAGCTTCACCAGTGGTGTTCCCGAGTTTCACCAGTGGTGTTCCTGAGCTTCACCAGCAGTGTTCCTGAGCTTCACCAGTGGTGTTCCTGAGCTTCACCAGTGGTGTTCCCGAGCTTCACCAGTGGTGTTCCTGAGCTTCACCAGTGGTGTTCCTGAGCTTCACCAGTGGTGTTCCTGAGCTTCACCAGTGGTGTTCCCGAGCTTCACCAGTGGTGTTCCTGAGCTTCACCAGTGGTGTTCCTGAGCTTAACCAGTGGTGTTCCTGAACTTCACCAGTGGTGTTCTTGAACTTCACCAGTGGTGTTCCTGAGCTTCACTAGTGGTGTTCCTGAGCTTCACCAGTGGTTTTCCTGAACTTCACCAGTGGTGTTCCTGAGCTTCACCAGGGGTGTTCCTGGTGTTCCTGAACTTCACCAGTGGTGTTCCCGAGCTTCACCAGTGGTGTTCCTGAGCATCACCAGTGGTGTTCCTGAGCTTCACCAGTGGTGTTCCTGAGCTTCACCAGTGGTGTTCCTGAGCTTCACCAGTGGTGTTCCTGAGCTTCACCAGTGGTGTTCCTGAACTTCACCAGCGGTGTTCCTGAGCTTAACCAGTGGTGTTCCTGAGCTTCACCAGTGGTGTTCCTGAGCTTCACCAGTGGTGTTCCTGAGCTTCACCAGTGGTGTTCCTGAGCTTCACCAGTGGTGTTCCTGAACTTCACCAGTGGTGTTCCTGAGCTTTACCAGTGGTGTTCCTGAGCTTCACCAGTGGTGCTCCTGAGCTTCACCAGTGGTGTTCCTGAGCTTCACCAGTGGTGTTTCTGAGCTTCACCAGTGGTGTTCCTGAACTTCACCAGTGGTGTTCCTGAACTTCACCAGTGGTGTTCCTGAGCTTCACCAGTGGTGTTCCTGAACTTCACCAGTGGTGTTCCTGAGCTTCACCAGTGGTGTTCCTGAGCTTCACCAGTGGTGTTCCTGAGCTTCACCAGTGGTGTTCCTGAGCTTCACCAGTGGTGTTCCTGAGCTTCACCAGTGGTGTTCCTGAGCTTCACCAGTGGTGTTCCTGAGCTTCACCAGTGGTGTTCCTGAGCTTCAACAGTGGTGTTCCTGAGCTTCACCAGTGGTGTTCCTGAGCTTCACCAGTGGTGTTCCTGAGCTTCACCAGTGGTGTTCCTGAGCTTCACCAGTGGTGTTCCTGAGCTTCACCAGTGGTGTTCCTGAGCTTCACCAGTGGTGTTCCTGAGCTTCACCAGTGGTGTTCCTGAGCTTCACCAGTGGTGTTCTTGAACTTCACCAGTGGTGTTCCCTAGCTTCACCAGTGGTGTTCCTGAGCTTCACCAGTGGTGTTCCTGAACTTCACCAGTGGTGTTCCTGAGCTTCACCAGTGGTGTTCCTGAGCTTCACCAGTGGTGTTCCTGAGCTTCACCAGTGGTGTTCCTGAGCTTCACCAGTGGTGTTCCTGAGCTTCACCAGTGGTGTTCCTGAGCTTCACCAGTGGTGTTCCCGAGCTTCACCAGTGGTGTTCCTGAGCTTCACCAGTGGTGTTCCTGAACTTCACCAGTGGTGTTCCTGAGCTTTACCAGTGGTGTTCCTGAGCTTCACCAGTGGTGTTCCTGAGCTTCACCAGTGGTGTTCCTGAGCTTCACCAGTGGTGTTCCTGAGCTTCACCAGTGGTGTTTCTGAGCTTCACCAGTGGTGTTGCTGAGCTTCACCAGTGGTGTTCCTGAGCTTCATCAGTGGTTTTCCTGAACTTCACCAGTGGTGTTCCTGAGCTTCACCAGTGGTGTTCTTGAACTTCACCAGTGGTGTTCCTGAACTTCACCAGTGGTGTTCCTGAGCTTCAACAGTGGTGTTCCTGAGCTTCGCGAGTGGTGTTCCAGAGCTTCACCAGTGGTGTTCCTGAGCTTCACCAGTGGTGTTCCTGAACTTCACAAGTGGTGTTCCTGAGGTTCGCCAGTGGTGTTCCTGAGCTTCACCAGTGGTGTTCTTGAGCTTCACCAGTGGTGTTCCTGAGCTTCACCAGTGGTGTTCCTGAGCTTCACCAGTGGTGTTCCTGAGCTTCACCAGTGGTGTTCCTGAGCTTCACCAGTGGTGTTCTGAACTTCACCAGTGGTGTTCCTGAGCTTCACCAGTGGTGTTCCTGAGCTTCACCAGTGGTGTTCCTGAGCTTCACCAGTGGTGTTCCTGAGCTTCACCAGTGGTGTTCCTGAGCTTCACCAGTGGTGTTCCTGAGCTTCACCAGTGGTGTTCCTGAGCTTCACCAGTGGTGTTCCTGAGCTTCACCAGTGGTGTTCTTGAACTTCACCAGTGGTGTTCCTGAGCTTCACCAGTGGTGTTCCTGAGCTTCACCAGTGGTGTTCCTGAACTTCACCAGTGGTGTTCCTGAGCTTCACCAGTGGTGTTCCTGAGCTTCACCAGTGGTGTTCCTGAACTTCACCAGTGGTGTTCCTGAGCTTCACCAGTGGTGTTCCTGAGCTTCACCAGTGGTGTTCCTGAGCTTCACCAGTGGTGTTCCTGAGCTTCACCAGTGGTGTTCTTGAACTTCACCAGTGGTGTTCTTGAACTTCACCAGTGGTGTTCCTGAGCTTCACCAGAGCTTCACCAGTGGTGTTCGTGATCTTCACCAGTGGTGTTCCTGAGCTTCACCAGTGGTGTTCATGTGCTTCACCAGTGGTGTTCCTGAGCTTCACCAGTGGTGTTCCTGAGCTTCACCAGTGGTGTTCCTGTGGTGTTCTTGAACTTCACCAGTGGTGTTCCTGAGCTTCAACAGTGGTGTTCCTGAGCTTCACCAGTCGTGTTCCTGAGCTTCACCAGTGGTGTTCCTGAGTTTCACCAGTGATGTTCCTGAGCTTCACCAGTGGTGTTCCTGAGCTTCACCAGTGGTGTTCCCGAGTTTCACTAGTGGTGTTCCTGAGCTTCACCAGCAGTGTTCCTTAGCTTAACCAGTGGTGTTCCTGAACTTCACCAGTGGTGTTTTTGAACTTCACCATTGGTGTTGCTGAGCTTCACTAGTGGTGTTCCTGAGCTTCACCAGTGGTTTTCCTGAACTTCACCAGTGGTGTTCCTGAGCTTCACCAGTGGTGTTCCCAAGTTTCACCAGTGGTGTTTCTGAGCTTCACCAGTAGTGTTCCTGAGCTTAACCAGTGGTGTTCCTGAACTTCACCAGTGGTGTTCTTGAACTTCACCAGTGGTATTCCTGAGCTTCACTAGTGGAGTTCCTGAGCTTCATCAGTGGTTTTCCTGAACTTCACCAGTGGTGTTCCTGAGCTTCAACAGTGGTGTTCCTGAGCTTCACCAGTGGTGTTTCTGAGCTTCATGAGTGGTGTTCCTGAGCTTCACCAGTGGTGTTCTTGAACTTCACCAGTGGTGTTCTTGAACTTCACCAGTGGTGTTCCTGAGCTTCACCAGTGGTGTTCCTGAGCTTCACCAGTGTTGTTCCTGAGCTTCACCAATGGAGTTCTTGAACTTCACCAGTGGTGTTCTTGAACTTCACCAGTGGTGTTCCTGAGCTTCACCAGTGGTGTTCTTGAACTTCACCAGTGGTGTTCTTGAACTTCACCAGTGGTGTTCCTGAGCTTCACCAGTGGTGTTCCTGAGCTTCACCAGTGGTGTTCATGAACTTCACCAGTGGTGTTCTTGAACTTCACCAGTGGTGTTCTTGAACTTCACCAGTGGTGTTCCTGAGCTTCACCAGTGGTGTTCCTGAGCTTCGCCAGTGGTGTTCCTGAGCTTCACCAGTGGTGTTCCCGAGTTTCACCAGTGATGTTCCTGAGCTTCACCAGTGGTGTTCCTGAGCTTCACCAGTGGTGTTCCCGAGTTTCACCAGTGGTGTTCCTGAGCTTCACCAGCAGTGTTCCTGAGCTTAACCAGTGGTGTTCCTGAACTTCACCAGTGGTGTTTTTGAACTTCACCATTGGTGTTCCTGAGCTTCACTAGTGGTGTTCCTGAGCTTCACCAGTGGTTTTCCTAAACTTCACCAGTGGTGTTCCTGAGCTTCACCAGTGGTGTTCCCAAAATTCACCAGTGGTGTTCCTGAGCTTCACCAGTAGTGTTCCTGAGCTTAACCAGTGGTGTTCCTGAACTTCACCAGTGGTGTTCTTGAACTTCACCAGTGGTGTTCCTGAGCTTCACTAGTGGTGTTCCTGAGCTTCACCAGTGGTTTTCCTGAACTTCACCAGTGGTGTTCCTGAGCTTCAACAGTGGTGTTCCTGAGCTTCACCAGTGGTGTTTCTGAGCTTCACCAGTGGTGTTCCAGAGCTTCACCAGTGGTGTTCCTGAGCTTCACCAGTGGTGTTGTTGAGCTTCACCAGTGGAGTTCCCGAGCTTCACCAGTGGCGTTCCCGAGCTTCACCAGTGGTGTTCCTGAACTTCACAAGTGGTGTTCCTGAGCTTCGCCAGTGGTGTTCCTGAGCTTCGCCAGTTGTGTTCCCGAGCTTCACCAGTGGTGTTCCTGAGCTTCACCAGTGGTGTTCCCGAGCTTCACCAGTGGTGTTCCCGAGCTTCACCAGTGGTGTTTCCTAGCTTCATCAGTGGTGTTCCTGAGCTTCACCAGTGGTGTTCCTGAGCTTCACCAGTGGTGTTCCCGAGCTTCACCAGTGGTGTTCCCAAGCTTCACCAGTGTTGTTCCTGAGCTTCACCAGTGGTGTTCCTGAGCTTCACCAGTGGTGTTCCTGAGCTTCACCAGTGGTGTTCCCTAGCTTCACCAGTGGTGTTCTTGAGCTTCACCAGTGGTGTTCCTGAACTTCACCAGTGGTGTTCCCTAGCTTCACCAGTGGTGTTCCTGAGCTTCACCAGTGGTGTTCCTGAACTTCACCAGTGGTGTTCCTGAGCTTTACCAGTGGTGTTCCTGAGCTTCACCAGTGGTGTTCCTGAGCTTCACCAGTGGTGTTCCTGAGCTTCACCAGTGGTGTTTCTGAGCTTCACCAGTTGTGTTCCCGAGCTTCACCAGTGGTGTTCCCTAGCTTCACCAGTGGTGTTCCTGAACTTCACCAGTGGTGTTCCTGAGCTTCACCAGTGTTGTTCCTGATCTTCACCAGTGGTGTTCCTGAGCTTCCTCAGTGGTGTTCCTGAGCTTCACCAGTGGTGTTCCTGTGCTTCACCAGTGGTGTTCCCTAGCTTCACAAGTGGTGTTCCTGAGCTTCACCAGTGGTGTTCCTGAACTTCACCAGTGGTGTTCCTGAGCTTCACCAGTGGTGTTCCCTAGCTTCACCAGTGGTGTTCCTGAACTTCACCAGTGGTGTTCCTGAACTTCACCAGTGGTGTTCCTGAACTTCACCAGTGGTGTTCCTGAGCTTCACCAGTGGTGTTCCTGAGCTTCACCAGTGGTGTTACTGAGCTTCACAAGTGGTGTTCCTGAACTTCACCAGTGGTGTTCCTGAGCTTCACCTGTGGTGTACCCTAGCTTCACCAGTGGTGTTCTTGAGCTTCACCAGTGGTGTTCCTGAACTTCACCAGTGGTGTTCCTGAGCTTTACCAGTGGTGTTCCTGAGCTTCACCAGTGGTATTCCTGAGCTTCACCAGTGGTGTTCCTGAGCTTCACCAGTGGTGTTTCTGAGCTTCACCAGTGGTGTTCCTGAGCTTTACCAGTGGTGTTCCTGAGCTTCACCAGTGGTGTTCCTGAGCTTCACCAGTGGTGTTCCTGAGCTTCACCAGTGGTGTTTCTGAGCTTCACCAGTTGTGTTCCCGAGCTTCACCAGTGGTGTTCCCTAGCTTCACCAGTGGTGTTCCTGAACTTCACCAGTGGTGTTCCTGAACTTCACCAGTGGTGTTTTTGAACTTCACCATTGGCGTTCCTGAGCTTCACTAGTGGTGTTCCTGAGCTTCACCAGTGGTTTTCCTAAACTTCACCAGTGGTGTTCCTGAGCTTCACCAGTGGTGTTCCCAAAATTCACCAGTGGTGTTCCTGAGCTTCACCAGTAGTGTTCCTGAGCTTAACCAGTGGTGTTCCTGAACTTCACCAGTGGTGTTCTTGAACTTCACCAGTGGTGTTCCTGAGCTTCACTAGTGGTGTTCCTGAGCTTCACCAGTGGTTTTCCTGAACTTCACCAGTGGTGTTCCTGAGCTTCAACAGTGGTGTTCCTGAGTTTCTCCAGTGGTGTTTCTGAGCTTCACCAGTGGTGTTCCAGAGCTTCACCAGTGGTGTTCCTGAGCTTCACCAGTGGTGTTGTTGAGCTTCACCAGTGGAGTTCCCGAGCTTCACCAGTGGCGTTCCCGAGCTTCACCAGTGGTGTTCCTGAACTTCACAAGTGGTGTTCCTGAGCTTCGCCAGTGGTGTTCCTGAGCTTCGCCAGTTGTGTTCCCGAGCTTCACCAGTGGTGTTCCTGAGCTTCACCAGTGGTGTTCCCGAGCTTCACCAGTGGTGTTCCCGAGCTTCACCAGTGGTGTTCCCTAGCTTCATCAGTGGTGTTCCTGAGCTTCACCAGTGGTGTTCCTGAGCTTCACCAGTGGTGTTCCCGAGCTTCACCAGTGGTGTTCCTGAGCTTCACCAGTGGTGTTCCTGAGCTTCACCAGTGGTGTTCCTGAGCTTCACCAGTGGTGTTCCTGAGCTTCACCAGTGGTGTTCCCTAGCTTCACCAGTGGTGTTCTTGAGCTTCACCAGTGGTGTTCCTGAACTTCACCAGTGGTGTTCCCTAGCTTCAACAGTGGTGTTCCTGAGCTTCACCAGTGGTGTTCCTGAACTTCACCAGTGGTGTTCCTGAGCTTCACCAGTGGTGTTCCTGAACTTCACCAGTGGTGTTCCTGAGCTTTACCAGTGGTGTTCCTGAGCTTCACCAGTGGTGCTCCTGAGCTTCACCAGTGGTGTTCCTGAGCTTCACCAGTGGTGTTTCTGAGCTTCACCAGTGGTGTTCCTGAACTTCACCAGTTGTGTTCCTGAGTTTCACCAGTGTTGTTCTTGATCTTCACTAGTGGTGTTCCTGAGCTTCCTCAGTGGTGTTCCTGATCTTCACCAGTGGTGTTCCTGAGCTTCCTCAGTGGTGTTCCTGAGCTTCACCAGTGGTGATCCTGTGCTTCACCAGTGGTGTTCCTGAACTTCTCCAGTGGTGATCCTGACCTTCACCAGTGGTGTTCCCTAGCTTCACCAGTGGTGTTCCTGAACTTCACCAGTGGTGTTCCTGAACTTCACCAGTGGTGTTCCTGAGCTTCACCAGTGGTGTTCCTGAGCTTCACCAGTGGTGTTCCTGAACTTCACCAGTGGTGTTCCTGAGCTTCACCAGTGGTGTTCCTGAACTTCACCAGTGGTGTTCCTGAGCTTCACCTGTGGTGTACCCGAGCTTCACCAGTGGTGTTCCTGAGCTTCACCAGTGGTGTTCCTGAACTTCACCAGTGGTGTTCCCTAGCTTCACCAGTGGTGTTCCTGAGCTTCACCAGTGGTGTTCCTGAACTTCACCAGTGGTGTTCCTGAGCTTTACCAGTGGTGTTCCTGAGCTTCACCAGTGGTATTCCTGAGCTTCACCAGTGGTGTTCCTGAGCTTCACCAGTGGTGTTTCTGAGCTTCACCAGTGGTGTTCCTGAACTTCACCAGTGGTGTTCCTGAACTTCACCAGTGGTGTTCCTGAACTTCACCAGTGGTGTTCCTGAGCTTCACCAGTGGTGTTCCTGAACTTCACCAGTGGTGTTCCTGAGCTTCACAAGTGGTGTTCCTGAACTTCACCAGTGGTGTTCCTGAGCTTCACCAGTGGTGTTCCCTAGCTTCACCAGTGGTGTTCTTGAGCTTCACCAGTGGTGTTCCTGAACTTCACCAGTGGTGTTCCCTAGCTTCACCAGTGGTGTTCCTGAGCTTCACCAGTGGTGTTCCTGAACTTCACCAGTGGTGTTCCTGAGCTTTACCAGTGGTGTTCCTGAGCTTCACCAGTGGTATTCCTGAGCTTCACCAGTGGTGTTCCCTAGCTTCACCAGTGGTGTTCCTGAACTTCACCAGTGGTGTTCCTGAGCTTCCTCAGTGGTGTTCCTGATCTTCACCAGTGGTGTTCCTGAGCTTCCTCAGTGGTGTTCCTGAGCTTCACCAGTGGTGATCCTGTGCTTCACCAGTGGTGTTCCCTAGCTTCACAAGTGGTGTACCTGAGCTTCACCAGTGGTGTTCCCTAGCTTCACCAGTGGTGTTCCTGAGCTTCACCAGTGGTGTTCCTGAACTTCACCAGTGGTGTTCCTGAACTTCACCAGTGGTGTTCCTGAGCTTCACCAGTGGTGTTCCTGAACTTCACCAGTGGTGTTCCTGAACTTCACCAGTGGTGTTCCTGAACTTCACCAGTGGTGTTCCTGAGCTTCACCAGTGGTGTTCCTGAGCTTCACCAGTGGTGTTCCTGAGCTTCACAAGTGGTGTTCCTGAACTTCACCAGTGGTGTTCCTGAGCTTCACCAGTGGTGTTCCTGAGCTTCATCAGTGGTGTTCCTGAACTCCACCAGTGGTGTTCCTGAGCTTCACCAGTGGTGTTCCTGAACTCCACCAGTGGTGTTCCTGAACTTCACCAGTGGTGTTCCCGAGCTTCACCAGTGGTGTTCCTGAGCTTCACCAGTGGTGTTCCTGAGCTTCACCAGTGGTGTTCCTGAGCTTCACCAGAGGTGTTCTTGAACTTCACCAGTGGTGTTCCCTAGCTTCACCAGTGGTGTTCCTGAGCTTCACCAGTGGTGTTCCCGAGCTTCACCAGTGGTGTTCCCTAGCTTCACCAGTGGTGTTCCTGAGCTTCACCAGTGGTGTTCCTGAACTTCACCAGTGGTGTTCCTGAGCTTCACCAGTGGTGTTCCCGAGCTTCACCAGTGGTGTTCCTGAGCTTCACCAGTGGTGTTCCTGAGCTTCACCAGAGGTGTTCTTGAACTTCACCAGTGGTGTTCCCTAGCTTCACCAGTGGTGTTCCTGAGCTTCACCAGTGGTGTTCCCGAGCTTCACCAGCTGTGTTCCCGAGCTTCACCAGTGGTGTTCTTGAACTTCACCAGTGGTGTTCCTGAGCTTCACCAGTGGTGTTCCTGAGCTTCACCAGTGGTGTTCCTGAGCTTCACCAGTGGTGTTCTTGAACTTCACCAGTGGTGTTCTTGAACTTCACCAGTGGTGTTCCCTAGCTTCACCAGTGGTGTTCCTGAGCTTCACTAGTGGTGTTCCCTAGCTTCACCATTGGTGTTCCTATGCTTCACCAGTGGTGTTCCTGAGCTTCACCAGTGGTGTTCCTTAACTTCACCAGTGGTGTTCCCTAGCTTCACCAGTGGTGTTCCTGAGCTTCACCAGTGGTGTTCCCGAGCTTCACCAGTGGTGTTCCCTAGCTTCACCAGTGGTGTTCCTGAACTTCACCAGTGGTGTTCCCTAGCTTCACCAGTGGTGTTACTGAACTTGACAAGTGGTGTTCCTGAGCTTCGCCAGTGGTGTTCCTGAGCTTCGCCAGTTGTGTTCCCGAGCTTCACAAGTGGTGTTCCCGAGCTTCACCAGCTGTGTTCCCGAGCTTCACCAGTGGTGTTCCTGAGCTTCACCAGTGGTGTTCCTGAGCATCACCAGTGGTGTTCCTGAACTTCACAAATGGTGTTACCGAGCTTCACCAGTGGTGTTCCTGAGCTTCAACATTGGTGTTCTTGAACTTCACCAGTGTTCTTCCTGAGCTTCACCAGTGGTGTTCCTGAGCTTCACCAGTGGTGTTCTTGAACTTCACCAGTGGTGTTCCTGAGCTTCACCAGTGGTGTTCCTGAGCTTCACCAGTGGTGTTACCGAGCTTCACCAGTGGTGTTCTTGAACTTCACCAGTGGTGTTCTTGAACTTCACCAGTGGTGTTCTTGAACTTCACCAGTGGTGTTCTTGAACTTCACCAGTGGTATTCCTGAGCTTCACCAGTAGTGTTCCTGAGCTTAACCAGTGGTGTTCCTGAACTTCACCAGTGGTGTTCTTGAACTTCACCAGTGGTGTTCCTGAGCTTCACTAGTGGTGTTCCTGAGCTTCACCAGTGGTGTTCCTGAGCTTCAACAGTGGTGTTCCTGAGCTTCATCAGTGGTGTTTCTGAGCTTCACCAGTGGTGTTCCTGAGCTTCACCAGTGGTGTTCCCGAGCTTCACCAGTGGTGTTCCCGAGCTTCACCAGTGTTGTTCCTGAGCTTCACCAGTGGTGTTCCTGAGCTTCACCAGTGGTGTTCCTGAGCTTCACCAGTGGTGTTCCCTAGCTTCACCAGTGGTGTTCCTGAGCTTCACCAGTGGTTTTCCTGAACTTCACCAGTGGTGTTCCTGAGCTTCAACAGTGGTGTTCCTGAGCTTCGCGAGTGGTGTTCCAGAGCTTCACCAGTGGTGTTCCTGAGCTTCACCAGTGGTGTTGTTGAGCTTCACCAGTGGAGTTCCCGAGCTTCACCAGTGGCGTTCCCGAGCTTCACCAGTGGTGTTCCTGAACTTCACAAGTGGTGTTCCTGAGGTTCGCCAGTGGTGTTCCTGAGCTTCACCAGTGGTGTTCTTGAGCTTCACCAGTGGTTTTCCTGAACTTCACCAGTGGTGTTCCTGAGCTTCACCAGTGGTGTTCCTGAGCTTCACTAGTGGTGTTCCCGAGCTTGACAAGTGGTTTTCCCGAGCTTCACCAGTGGTGTTCCTGAGCTTCATCAGTGGTTTTCCTGAGCTTCACCAGTGGTGTTCCTGAGCTTCACCAGTGGTGTTCCTGAGCTTCACCAGTGGTGTTCCTGAGCTTCACCAGTGGTGTTCTTGAACTTCACCAGTGGTGTTCCTGAGCTTCACCAGTGGTGTTCCTGAGCTTCACCAGTGGTGTTCTTGAACTTCACCAGTGGTGTTCTTGAACTTCACCAGTGGTGTTCCTGAGCTTCATCAGTGGTGTTCTTGAACTTCACCAGTGGTGTTCTTGAACTTCACCAGTGGTGTTCCTGAGCTTCACCAGTGGTGTTCCTGAGCTTCACCAGTGGTGTTCCTGAGCTTCACCAGTGGTGTTCTTGAACTTCACCAGTGGTGTTCTTGAACTTCACCAGTGGTGTTCCTGAGCTTCACCAGTGGTGTTCTTGAACTTCACCAGTGGTGTTCTTGAACTTCACCATTGGTGTTCCTGAGCTTCACCAGTGGTGTTCCTGAGCTTCACCAGTGGTGTTCTTGAATTTCACCAGTGGTGTTCTTGAACTTCACCAGTGGTGTTCTTGAACTTCACCAGTGGTGTTCCTGAGCTTCACCAGTGGTGTTCCTGAGCTTCACCAGTGGTGTTCCTGAGCTTCCTCAGTGGTGTTCCTGAGCTTCACCAGTGGTGTTCCTGTGCTTCACCAGTGGTGTTCCCTAGCTTCACAAGTGGTGTTCCTGAGCTTCACCAGTGGTGTTCCTGAACTTCACCAGTGGTGTTCCTGAGCTTCACCAGTGGTGTTCCCTAGCTTCACCAGTGGTGTTCCTGAACTTCACCAGTGGTGTTCTTGAACTTCACCAGTGGTGTTCCTGAGCTTCACCAGTGGTGTTCTTGAACTTCACCAGTGGTGTTCTTGAACTTCACCAGTGGTGTTCCTGAGCTTCACCAGAGGTGTTCCTGAGCTTCACCAGTGGTGTTCCTGAGCTTCACCAGTGGTGTTCTTGAACTTCACCAGTGGTGTTCTTGAACTTCACCAGTGGTGTTCTTGAACTTCACCAGTGGTGTTCCTGAGCTTCACCAGTGGTGTTCCTGAGCTTCACCAGTGGTGTTCCTGAGCTTCCTCAGTGGTGTTCCTGAGCTTCACCAGTGGTGTTCCTGTGCTTCACCAGTGGTGTTCCCTAGCTTCACAAGTGGTGTTCCTGAGCTTCACCAGTGGTGTTCCTGAACTTCACCAGTGGTGTTCCTGAGTTTCACCAGTGATGTTCCTGAGCTTCACCAGTGGTGTTCCTGAGCTTCACCAGTGGTGTTCCCGAGTTTCACTAGTGGTGTTCCTGAGCTTCACCAGCAGTGTTCCTTAGCTTAACCAGTGGTGTTCCTGAACTTCACCAATGGTGTTTTTGAACTTCACCATTGGTGTTGCTGAGCTTCACTAGTGGTGTTCCTGAGCTTCACCAGTGGTTTTCCTGAACTTCACCAGTGGTGTTCCTGAGCTTCACCAGTGGTGTTCCCAAGTTTCACCAGTGGTGTTTCTGAGCTTCACCAGTAGTGTTCCTGAGCTTAACCAGTGGTGTTCCTGAACTTCACCAGAGGTGTTCTTGAACTTCACCAGTGGTATTCCTGAGCTTCACTAGTGGTGTTCCTGAGCTTCATCAGTGGTTTTCCTGAACTTCACCAGTGGTGTTCCTGAGCTTCAACAGTGGTGTTCCTGAGCTTCACCAGTGGTGTTTCTGAGCTTCATGAGTGGTGTTCCTGAGCTTCACCAGTGGTGTTCTTGAACTTCACCAGTGGTGTTCTTGAACTTCACCAGTGGTGTTCCTGAGCTTCACCAGTGGTGTTCCTGAGCTTCACCAGTGTTGTTCCTGAGCTTCACCAGTGGTGTTCTTGAACTTCACCAGTGGTGTTCTTGAACTTCACCAGTGGTGTTCCTGAGCTTCACCAGTGGTGTTCTTGAACTTCACCAGTGGTGTTCTTGAACTTCACCAGTGGTGTTCCTGAGCTTCACCAGTGGTGTTCCTGAGCTTCACCAGTGGTGTTCATGAACTTCACCAGTGGTGTTCTTGAACTTCACCAGTGGTGTTCTTGAACTTCACCAGTGGTGTTCCTGAGCTTCACCAGTGGTGTTCCTGAGCTTCGCCAGTGGTGTTCCTGAGCTTCACCAGTGGTGTTCCCGAATTTCACCAGTGATGTTCCTGAGCTTCACCAGTGGTGTTCCTGAGCTTCACCAGTGGTGTTCCCGAGTTTCACCAGTGGTGTTCCTGAGCTTCACCAGCAGTGTTCCTGAGCTTAACCAGTGGTGTTCCTGAACTTCACCAGTGGTGTTTTTGAACTTCACCATTGGTGTTCCTGAGCTTCACTAGTGGTGTTCCTGAGCTTCACCAGTGGTTTTCCTAAACTTCACCAGTGGTGTTCCTGAGCTTCACCAGTGGTGTTCCCAAAATTCACCAGTGGTGTTCCTGAGCTTCACCAGTAGTGTTCCTGAGCTTAACCAGTGGTGTTCCTGAACTTCACCAGTGGTGTTCTTGAACTTCACCAGTGGTGTTCCTGAGCTTCACTAGTGGTGTTCCTGAGCTTCACCAGTGGTTTTCCTGAACTTCACCAGTGGTGTTCCTGAGCTTCAACAGTGGTGTTCCTGAGTTTCTCCAGTGGTGTTTCTGAGCTTCACCAGTGGTGTTCCAGAGCTTCACCAGTGGTGTTCCTGAGCTTCACCAGTGGTGTTGTTGAGCTTCACCAGTGGAGTTCCCGAGCTTCACCAGTGGCGTTCCCGAGCTTCACCAGTGGTGTTCCTGAACTTCACAAGTGGTGTTCCTGAGCTTCGCCAGTGGTGTTCCTGAGCTTCGCCAGTTGTGTTCCCGAGCTTCACCAGTGGTGTTCCTGAGCTTCACCAGTGGTGTTCCCGAGCTTCACCAGTGGTGTTCCCGAGCTTCACCAGTGGTGTTTCCTAGCTTCATCAGTGGTGTTCCTGAGCTTCACCAGTGGTGTTCCTGAGCTTCACCAGTGGTGTTCCCGAGCTTCACCAGTGGTGTTCCCAAGCTTCACCAGTGTTGTTCCTGAGCTTCACCAGTGGTGTTCCTGAACTTCACCAGTGGTGTTACTGAGCTTCACCAGTGGTGTTCCCTAGCTTCACCAGTGGTGTTCTTGAGCTTCACCAGTGGTGTTCCTGAACTTCACCAGTGGTGTTCCCTAGCTTCACCAGTGGTGTTCCTGAGCTTCACCAGTGGTGTTCCTGAACTTCACCAGTGGTGTTCCTGAGCTTTACCAGTGGTGTTCCTGAGCTTCACCAGTGGTGTTCCTGAGCTTCACCAGTGGTGTTCCTGAGCTTCACCAGTGGTGTTTCTGAGCTTCACCAGTTGTGTTCCCGAGCTTCACCAGTGGTGTTCCCTAGCTTCACCAGTGGTGTTCCTGAACTTCACCAGTGGTGTTCCTGAGCTTCACCAGTGTTGTTCCTGATCTTCACCGGTGGTGTTCCTGAGCTTCCTCAGTGGTGTTCCTGAGCTTCACCAGTGGTGTTCCTGTGCTTCACCAGTGGTGTTCCCTAGCTTCACAAGTGGTGTTCCTGAGCTTCACCAGTGGTGTTCCTGAACTTCTCCAGTGGTTCTCCTGAGCTTCACCAGTGGTGTTCCCTAGCTTCACCAGTGGTGTTCCTGAACTTCACCAGTGGTGTTCCTGAACTTCACCAGTGGTGTTCCTGAACTTCACCAGTGGTGTTCCTGAGCTTCACCAGTGGTGTTCCTGAACTTCACCAGTGGTGTTACTGAGCTTCACAAGTGGTGTTCCTGAACTTCACCAGTGGTGTTCCTGAGCTTCACCTGTGGTGTTCCCTAGCTTCACCAGTGGTGTTCTTGAGCTTCACCAGTGGTGTTCCTGAACTTCACCAGTGGTGTTCCCTAGCTTCACCAGTGGTGTTCCTGAGCTTCACCAGTGGTGTTCCTGAGCTTCACCAGTGGTGTTCCTGAGCTTCACCAGTGGTGTTCCTGAGCTTCACCAGTGGTGTTCCTGAGCTTCACCAGTGGTGTTTCTGAGCTTCACCAGTTGTGTTCCCGAGCTTCACCAGTGGTGTTCCCTAGCTTCACCAGTGGTGTTCCTGAACTTCACCAGTGGTGTTCCTGAGCTTCACCAGTGTTGTTCCTGATCTTCACCGGTGGTGTTCCTGAGCTTCCTCAGTGGTGTTCCTGAGCTTCACCAGTGGTGTTCCTGTGCTTCACCAGTAGTGTTCCCTAGCTTCACAAGTGGTGTTCCTGAGCTTCACCAGTGGTGTTCCTGAACTTCTCCAGTGGTTCTCCTGAGCTTCACCAGTGGTGTTCCCTAGCTTCACCAGTGGTGTTCCTGAACTTCACCAGTGGTGTTCCTGAACTTCACCAGTGGTGTTCCTGAACTTCACCAGTGGTGTTCCTGAGCTTCACCAGTGGTGTTCCTGAACTTCACCAGTGGTGTTCCTGAGCTTCACAAGTGGTGTTCCTGAACTTCACCAGTGGTGTTCCTGAGCTTCACCAGTGGTGTTCCTGAGCTTCATCAGTGGTGTTCCTGAACTCCACCAGTGGTGTTCCTGAGCTTCACCAGTGGTGTTCCTGAACTCCACCAGTGGTGTTCCTGAACTTCACCAGTGGTGGTCCCGAACTTCACCAGTGGTGTTCCTGAGCTTCACCAGTGGTGTTCCTGAGCTTCACCAGTGGTGTTCCTGAGCTTCACCAGTGGTGTTGCTGGTCTTCACCAGTGGTGTTCCTGAGCTTCCTCAGTGGTGTTCCTGAGCTTCACCAGTGGTGTTCCTGTGCTTCACCAGTGGTGTTCCCTAGCTTCACAAGTGGTGTTCCTGAGCTTCACCAGTGGTGTTCCTGAACTTCTCCAGTGGTGCTCCTGAGCTTCACCAGTGGTGTTCCCGAGCTTCACCAGTGGTGTTCCTGAGCTTCATCAGTGGTGTTCCTGAACTCCACCAGTGGTGTTCCTGAGCTTCACCAGTGGTGTTCCCTAGCTTCACCAGTGGTGTTCCTGAGCTTCACCAGTGGTGTTCCCGAGCTTCACCAGTTGTGTTCCCGAGCTTCACCAGTGGTGTTCTTGAACTTCACCAGTGGTGTTCCTGAGCTTCACCAGTGGTGTTACCGAGCTTCACCAGTGGTGTTCTTGAACTTCACCAGTGGTGTTCTTGAACTTCACTAGTGGTGTTCTTGAACTTCACCAGTGGTGTTCCCTAGCTTCACCAGTGGTGTTCCTGAGCTTCACTAGTGGTGTTCCCTAGCTTCACCAGTGGTGTTCCTATGCTTCACCAGTGGTGTTCCTGAGCTTCACCAGTGGTGTTCCTTAACTTCACCAGTGGTGTTCCCTAGCTTCACCAGTGGTGTTCCTGAACTTCACCAGTGGTGTTCCTGAGCTTCACCAGTGGTGTTCCTGAACTTCACCAGTGGTGTTCCTGAGCTTCACCAGTGGTGTTCCTGAACTTCACCAGTGGTTTTCCTGAGATTCAAAAGTGGTGTTCCCTAGCTTCACCGGTTGTGTTCCCGAGCTTCACCAGTGGTGTTCCTGAGCTTCAACATTGGTGTTCCTGAGCATCACCAGTGGTGTTCCTGAACTTCACCAGTGGTGTTACCGAGCTTCACCAGTGGTGTTCCTGAGCTTCAACATTGGTGTTCTTGAACTTCACCAGTGTTCTTCCTGAGCTTCACCAGTGGTGTTCCTGAGCTTCACCAGTGGTGTTCTTGAACTTCACCAGTGGTGTTCCTGAGCTTCACCATTGGTGTTACCGAGCTTCACCAGTGGTGTTCCTGAGCTTCAACATTGGTGTTCTTGAACTTCACCAGTGTTCTTCCTGAGCTTCACCAGTGGTGTTCCTGAGCTTCACCAGTGGTGTTCTTGAACTTCACCAGTGGTGCTCCTGAGCTTCACCAGTAGTGTTCCTGAGCTTAACCAGTGGTGTTCCTGAACTTCACCAGTGGTGTTCTTGAACTTCACCAGTGTTGTTCCTGAGCTTCACTAGTGGTGTTCCTGAGCTTCACCAGTGGTGTTCCTGAGCTTCAACAGTGGTGTTCCTGAGCTTCACCAGTGGTGTTTCTGAGCTTCACCAGTGGTGTTCCAGAGCTTCACCAGTGGTGTTCCTGAGCTTCACCAGTGGTGTTGTTGAGCTTCACCAGTGGAGTTCCCGAGCTTCACCAGTTGTGTTCCTGAACTTCACGAGTGGTGTTCCCGGGCTTCACCAGTGGTGTTCCTGAGCTTCATCAGTGGTGTTCCCGAGCTTCACCAGTGGTGTTCCTGAGCTTCACCAGTGATGTTCCTGAGCTTCACCAGTGGTGTTCCTGAGCTTCACCAGTGGTGTTCCCGAGTTTCACCAGTGGTGTTCCTGAGCTTCACCAGCAGTGTTCCTGAGCTTAACCAGTGGTGTTCCTGAACTTCACCAGTGGTGTTTTTGAACTTCACCATTGGTGTTCTTGAGCTTCACTAGTGGTGTTCCTGAGCTTCACCAGAGGTTTTCCTGAACTTCACCAGTGGTGTTCCTGAGCTTCACCAGTGGTGTTCCCAAGTTTCACCAGTGGTGTTCCTGAGCTTCACCAGTAGTGTTCCTGAGCTTAACCAGTGGTGTTCCTGAACTTCACCAGTGGTGTTCTTGAACTTCACCAGTGGTGTTCCTGAGCTTCACTAGTGGTGTTCCTGAGCTTCACCAGTGGTTTTCCTGAACTTCACCAGTGGTGTTCCTGAGCTTCAACAGTGGTGTTCCTGAGCTTCACCAGTGGTGTTTCTGAGCTTCACCAGTGGTGTTCCAGAGCTTCACCAGTGGTGTTCCTGAGCTTCACCAGTGGTGTTGTTGAGCTTCACCAGTGGAGTTCCCGAGCTTCACCAGTGGCGTTCCCGAGGTTCACCAGTGGTGTTCCTGAACTTCACAAGTGGTGTTCCTGAGCTTCGCCAGTAGTGTTCCTGAGCTTCGCCAGTTGTGTTCCCGAGCTTCACCAGTGGTGTTCCTGAGCTTCACCAGTGGTGTTCCCGAGCTTCACCAGTGGTGTTCCCGAGCTTCACCAGTGGTGTTCCCTAGCTTCATCAATGGTGTTCCTGAGCTTCACCAGTGGTGTTCCTGAGCTTCACCAGTGGTGTTCCCGAGCTTCACCAGTGGTGTTCCCAAGCTTCACCAGTGTTGTTCCTGAGCTTCACCAGTGGTGTTCCTGAGCTTCACCAGTGGTGTTCCTGAGCTTCACCAGTGGTGTTCCCTAGCTTCACCAGTGGTGTTCTTGAGCTTCACCAGTGGTGTTCCTGAACTTCACCATTGGTGTTCCCTAGCTTCACCAGTGGTGTTCCTGAGCTTCACCAGTGGTGATCCTGAACTTCACCAGTGGTGTTCCTGAGCTTTACCAGTGGTGTTCCTGAGCTTCACCAGTGGTGTTCCTGAGCTTCACCAGTGGTGTTTCTGAGCTTCACCAGTTGTGTTCCCGAGCTTCACCAGTGGTGTTCCCTAGCTTCACCAGTGGTGTTCCTGAACTTCACCAGTGGTGTTCCTGAACTTCACCAGTGGTGTTCCTGAGCTTCACCAGTGTTGTTCCTGATCTTCACCAGTGGTGTTCCTTAGCTTCATCAGTGGTGTTCCTGAGCTTCACCAGTGGTGTTCCTGTGCTTCACCAGTGGTGTTCCCTAGCTTCACATGTGGTGTTCCTGAGCTTCACCAGTGGTGTTCCTGAACTTCACCAGTGGTGTTCCTGAGCTTCACCAGTGGTGTTCCCTAGCTTCACCAGTGGTGTTCCTGAACTTCACCAGTGCTGTTCCTGAACTTCATCAGTTGTGTTCCTGAACTTCACCAGTGGTGTTCCTGAGCTTCACCAGTGGTGTTCCTGAGCTTCACCAGTGGTGTTCCTGAGCTTCACAAGTGGTGTTCCTGAACTTCACCAGTGGTGTTCCTGAGCTTCAGCAGTGGTGTTCCTGAGCTTCATCAGTGGTGTTCCTGAACTCCACCAGTGGTGTTCCTGAGCTTCACCAGTGGTGTTACTGAACTCCACCAGTGGTGTTCCTGAACTTCACCAGTGGTGTTCCCGAGCTTCACCAGTGGTGTTCCTGAGCTTCACCAGTGGTGTTCCTGAGCTTCACCAGAGGTGTTCTTGAACTTCACCAGTGGTGTTCCCTAGCTTCACCAGTGGTGTTCCTGAGCTTCACCAGTGGTGTTCCCGAGCTTCACCAGCTGTGTTCCCGAGCTTCACCAGTGGTGTTCTTGAACTTCACCAGTGGTGTTCCTGAGCTTCACCAGTGGTGTTACCGAGCTTCACCAGTGGTGTTCTTGAACTTCACCAGTGGTGTTCTTGAACTTCACCAGTGGTGTTCTTGAACTTCACCAGTGGTGTTCTTGAACTTCACCAGTGGTGTTCTTGAACTTCACCAGTGGTGTTCTTGAACTTCACCAGTGGTGTTCCCTAGCTTCACCAGTGGTGTTCTTGAGCTTCACTAGTGGTGTTCCTGAGCTTCACCAGTGGTGTTCCTGGGCTTCACCAGTGGTGTTCCTGAGCTTCACCAGTGGTGTTCCTGAACTTCACCAGTGGTGTTCCCTAGCTTCACCAGTGGTGTTCCTGAACTTCACCAGTGGTGTTCCTGAGCTTCACGAGTGGTGTTCCTGAACTTCACCAGTGGTGTTCCTGAGCTTCACCAGTGGTGTTGCTGAACTTCACCACTGGTGTTCCTGAGCTTCAACATTGGTGTTCCTGAGCATCACCAGTGGTGTTCCTGAAGTTCACCAGTGGTGTTACCGAGCTTCACCAGTGGTGTTCCTGAGCTTCACCATTGGTGTTACCGAGCTTCACCAGTGGTGTTCTTGAACTTCACCAGTGGTGTTCTTGAACTTCACCAGTGTTCTTCCTGAGCTTCACCAGTGGTGTTCCTGAGCTTCACCAGTGGTGTTCCTGAACTCCACCAGTGGTGTTCCTGAGCTTCACCAGTGGTGTTCCTGAACTCCACCAGTGATGTTCCTGAACTTCACAAGTGGTGTTACCGAGCTTCACCAGTGGTGTTCCTGAGCGTCACCAGTGGTGTTCCTGAACTTCACCAGTGGTGTTACCGAGCTTCACCAGTGGTGTTCCTGAGCTTCACTAGTGGTGTTCCTGAGCTTCACCAGTGGTGTTCCTGAGCTTCACCAGTGGTGTTCCTGAGCTTCACCAGTGGTGTTCCTGAGCGTCACCAGTGGTGTTCCTGAGCGTCACCAGTGGTGTTCCTGAGCTTCACCAGTGGTGTTCCTGAGCTTCACCAGTGGTGTTCCTGAGCTTCACCAGTGGTGTTCCTGAGCGTCACCAGTGGTGTTCCTGAGCGTCACCAGTGGTGTTCCTGAACTTCACCAGTGGTGTTACCGAGCTTTACCAGTGGTGTTCCCTAGCTTCACCAGTGGTGTTCCCGAGCTTCACCAGTGGTGTTCCTGAGCTTCACCAGTGGTGTTCCCTAGCTTCACCAGTGGTGTTTCCGACCTTCACCAGTGGTGTTCCTGAGCTTCACCAGTGGTGTTCCCTAGCTTGACAAGTGGTGTTCCTGAGCTTCACCAGTGGTGTTCCTGAGCTTCACCAGTGGTGTTCCCGAGCTTGACAAGTGGTGTTCCCGAGCTTCACCAGTGGTGTTCCTGAGCTTCATCAGTGGTGTTCCTGAGCTTCACCAGTGGTGTTCCTGAGCTTCACCAGTGGTGTTCCTGAGCTTCACCAGTGGTGTTCCTGAGCTTCACCAGTGGTGTTCTTGAACTTCACCAGTGGTGTTCCTGAGCTTCACCAGTGGTGTTCCTGAGCTTCACCAGTGGTGTTCTTGAACTTCACCAGTGGTGTTCTTGAACTTCACCAGTGGTGTTCCTGAGCTTCACCAGTGGTGTTCTTGAACTTCACCAGTGGTGTTCTTGAACTTCACCAGTGGTGTTCCTGAGCTTCACCAGTGGTGTTCCTGAGCTTCACCAGTGGTGTTCCTGAGCTTCACCAGTGGTGTTCTTGAACTTCACCAGTGGTGTTCTTGAACTTCACCAGTGGTGTTCCTGAGCTTCACCAGTGGTGTTCTTGAACTTCACCAGTGGTGTTCTTGAACTTCACCAGTGGTGTTCCTGAGCTTCACCAGTGGTGTTCCTGAGCTTCACCAGTGGTGTTCTTGAACTTCACCAGTGGTGTTCTTGAACTTCAACAGTGGTGTTCTTGAACTTCACCAGTGGTGTTCCTGAGCTTCACCAGTGGTGTTCCTGAGCTTCACCAGTGGTGTTCCTGAACTTCACCAGCGGTGTTCCACACCATAACCAGTGTTGTTTCTTTTATATGCTAATTATTTTCTGTGCACGAGAATGTCTAACATATTCTCATTTGCGAACCACGTAATGACAATGAGAATATATTCCAAGAATATATTCTAAGAATATATTCCAAGAATATATTTCATGAATATATTCTAAGAATATTGGAAGAGCATAATAAATCTTAGACATCCTGAGGACTTATTTGACTTTTTCTTTATTTTTTTTTATTTTAGGTCCAGAAAATTAATGATTTTCAAAATTGTGGAAAGAGAGAAAAGGCCTAACACGAAAACTTAGTGTGGAAATAAAGGTTTTAAGACCTGAAAAGAAATTAATATTTATGAAACCAAGTATATAACCAGTCGAATATCAGTGGCAGTGCTGGCACTGGCACTGGCACTGGCACTGGCTGACTCAAGGATAACATTCAGGCACTTCAGTGTAAATCACTGTTGGCACCGTGTATGATGTGTGTCAACAGTGTTATAAATGGTTTAAAAAAGACTAGTTAAAGAACAAGATATGGAAATCGTTATTACGATAACGTATCGCCAGCCAGTGACTTCTTCAGTCTAATACAGAGTGGAAGATGAGGAGGAGTCTGAGGTAATCAGTCCCTTAATGTGTGTCAGGAACACTACAGAGATTGTAGCAGCAGAATGTCGGCTCAACATTACGAAACATTCACAGAAATTTCAGAAATTGCAGATCCTCTCTTTCCATAAACTAAAGGAAATTAATAAAAAAAATGCCTAAAGAAAATAGTTCAAGCCTTGAAGAGAGTAGAATTTAGGAAGATCCTGAGAGGAGTTGATAGATGCAGCAGAGATGTTACAAGGAAGGAACCACCGTTAAGGAAGAACAGGAAAAGTTAAACAGGCAGTTGAGTCGTGAGGTAAACTGGTAATATTTTTTCAGTGAGGTTAGTTAGGAAGTTAACAAATCTTAGGAATAAGCATAATAGTGCTTCTGAGACCAGGGACCGAGTGTGACCGTTCATTAGTAATCTGGAGGATGGGCCAGAATTGAAGACTCGACCCCCACCGCCAAAAACAGGAGAGTACATGATGCGTGAGTACATCCTCACACTGTCATTGATCAGCTGGAGTGTTGTACTTACGTCAGACTGCATGTCTCTGCTTGACTGACCAGACCATCAACTAGGAGGTCTGGCCTAAGACCTGGCAGCAGGAGTGGTAAGTAGACACTTGGTACACCCGAACCCTTACATATACAAGAATGTTCATTACAATGTGAGAGATTTGACTTCTTTACGGCTTACCAGACCACACACCCTATCTTACTATTCCCGCACCATCCCCGACACTGCTGTCCCCCTTCCTGGAGAACGAATGTAGTTTCAGTCGTTGCTAAGAGTTGAGATTCGAACCCAGAAATCAGAGTTACGTGGGTACAGTCCCTCATTCCCATTTTCTCCTGATATCCTCACCGTCTGTCATACGACCTCCACCAGTAACCAATAACTCATCAAATCTTACCTGCAGTGGGGCTGAAGTCTGCCTCTCAAGACCAGGTGATGGCGATACTTTTGAAAATGATGGAATATGGCCAGAAACGTTTTTAAGAACCGTCGGAGAGTGCGTTCCCTCTCGTAGGTTGAGCCATAGAGGTGCCGCTGACGTATTTTGGTGGGAGTGAGAAGCTGTGGATAAACAACGAAGGCAATCATCTCCTGCATCCATCAATAAAATTAACTGAGCATATGCCTGGGTCAGGTCGTGTATGTAAGAGGCGACCAGAAGGTCCATCATCCCAGGGAGAAATGGACATAGAACAGTGAACGAAATAGTTTTGAATGGAGACTCTGGTATTATAATTAAATTAAAACATAGCCAAAAAAGGGAATAGAAAATAAATAAAACGATGATGAATATTGGAATCCAGGACTTTTTTGGTGTTAAGATCTGGTGGAGAATCGTCATGAATTGGCATGTTACATTTCTTTTGGTCACAGCCAGAACGAATGAAAAAATCAAGGAGAGAGAATTAATAACGAACGGTACAATGATGACATTAGAGTCATAGTTATTCGTTATCAGTTTCCAGCCGTAATAAACTGCATGCCAGACGGGAAACACGGCCGCACAGATGAGATAAATCAGTCTGTTCCAGGCCACTTCGTAGTGTCCACTCGGGTGCCTCCTGACGACACCAAGACCCAGCACCTGCGTCACGAGAGACATTAGCGGCAGCGATCTCCACATGCCTACACTTCTTTCGTTACTCTTAGGCTTCTAAACTTGGCTGAGGTCACTTTTGACGTTCACTTGACAAGGACGAGGTGGCTGTTGGGCCGTCAATGATCGTATGCACGAATGGAACATTGACTCAGTAATTTGTGGCGTTCAGACAGGAGAGGAACTAGTGAATACGCTGGTGTTGTCTAAGCACTAGTGAACCATCATCTTTACACAGGTAGATAATCAGTCATGTGTTTATTTCATCGATTGTGCTAACAACCCTGACAGCTGCCTCTTCTCAGCTGAGTTCCGCTGCGCTACCGTTGTTATGCTAACTATTGAAGTCTAATATATGACTTATATTCCATTTACATCATCTGGAAAAGTATTAACGGTTTTCAGAATAATTATCTAAGATTGAGATCTTTCTGGCAACTTGGTCATTTTGGAACACCTATGTAAGTACTACAGCCGAAAGAACTAAGGTTCGATTCAAAGGTGAGGAGAGTTGTATAGGAATGCTTCCTAACCCATGAGTTAGTCAACCAAATATCAACCAATGAACTAAAAGCCCCACAACTTTTCTTCAGTTGCGTTAGTTGTTCACATAACCATTAGTTCATGATCCCATCTGTAAACACAACGACATTGAATGCTCCATGCTGTTGACGAGGGGACTCCCAAACCAGGGTACGCATACCCTAGTGAGGGTATGTGTGTGGGAGAAGGCACATAAAGCTTCTTATTGTAATGGATTTTCCATTGATAGTCACTACCAATGGTGTGACACTTTACCTTTCTGTCCAGTTCTCGCCCAGCAAAGAAGTATCTGCGATGATGTATTTACATGGAATTACTTTACAAACCTGGACAGATTGCATGCTAGTGATGGGATATAGAGTTGAAACCTATCTCTAATACCGCTGAGTTAAATAAGCGCACTTGACAATGTCAGAAAGTCCTAAAAGTATATAGAAAGTATAGCGAACTTGGTCACAGAGGCGTCGAAAGGGGTGCCAGGGGGGGCCGGGGGGGGGCGGGCCTCCCCGGGTGACACCATCTCTAGCGACGCCTCTGCTTGTTCATCATGATATTCTTGTTCACATATCTCCGCAGACTCTCGACTCACTGGGAAAGAACGTATTCAAATCATTGAAACGATTAGGCAAAAGGCCCAGACCAGCTTTCTTTGTGTTCTAGCATCTCAGTGTTGCAGTTAAAATAGGTAATATCTGTTGTATCTTGGGAATGCGTTCTAGTTCTGTGGAGAAACTTGAAGTTTTTGAGATATGTTTCTTAAAAACCTGGGTATTAAATAGGATTTTAATAATGGGATGTTAATAACAAATAAAGGCACAATACAGTGACTGGAACGATACACAAATAACCCGCACATAAAAGAGAGAAGCTTACGAAGACGTTTCGGTCCGACTTGGACCATTTACAAAGTCACACTACTTTGTAAATGGTCCAAGTCGGACCGAAACGTCGTCGTAAGCTTCTCTCTTTTATGTGCGGGTTGAACATTAAAATGGTATAAAATACAGACAGATTGTTAGGTAAGACACATATGCAACAGTTAGGTATCTTTATTTCGAAACGTTTCGCCTACACAGTAGGCTTCTTCAGTCGAGTACAGAAAAGTTGATAGAAGCAGAAGATACTTGAAGACGATGTAATCAGTCCATCACCCTTAAAACTTTAAGGGTGATGGACTGATTACATCGTCTTCAAGTATCTTCTGCTTCTATCAACTTTTCTGTACTCGACTGAAGAAGCCTACTGTGTAGGCGAAACGTTTCGAAATAAAGATACCTAACTGTTGCATATGTGTCTTACCTAACATTATGTGCGGGTTATTTGTGAATGGGATATTACAGTGATAGTACAGTGTAAGTGCAGTGCACCGTCCAGTGCTCCCATAGCGGCCGTTTTACGGTTTTTGGTGCCAATACAAGAAATTGTTTGTGATTAAAAGTGAACGTTGATCAGTGAGATCACTGAAAAAAAATATTTACGAGTGACCAGTGAGAAATGAATCTGGGGAAAGTTATACATTAAAAAAAAAATTAAATGCCAGGAAAATATGATGTGCTCTAGCCAGAGAAAGAAAACAGGGTGTCACGTGACATCTCTTGACTCAAAACGACCCCCTACCCAGCACCTACTTCCCACAGCCATAATCTAGACGCCTCCTACTCCCCATAATCCACCCGCACCCCACAAGCCGCCCATGATAGCATAAAGTAAAGTTGGATGGAGGAAATAAGGTCTGTGGTGGGTGTACAGCATAATGATATGATACTAGTAATTGCTAGTGAAGGGTATCCGACATTCTTCCTCGCCCTGGTATTGCCTAGCACCGCTACTTCCCACTCACCTGACATCCACACACCTCAATAAACTTAGCTGGACATCATACTCTTGTTTTCGTGTATGGTGGAGATCGGGAAGTGTACCCGAATGTTTTTTGATGGGTAGAAAGCCTCGGTTTTATAAATACATCTCACATACCCTATTACGGTCACCAGTGCAGATCAGAAAGGTGAAGTGGAAATCAGGTTTTTTGTGGCACGCAGAGTGAAGTAGGCTACTGGCAGGTGTCATTACGATATACCTATTGGACATGTAAAAAAAAATCCTTGGAAGGAAATCCAGGATCATATGCAATCTGTGCTTTTCCAAGCATCAAATCTCTCATACAAGAATTAACACTGCCTCTTAAAATAGCATGCAACAAGCAAGGTGCTTCTGGATTTGCAATAAAGATACAGAACTTTGGACAGGTATCAGGAGGGTAATGAATAATAATAATCAAGAAAACAAAGAGAAACTCTTGAATAGTCTACCCAAGATATACAGAACATGGGAGGAAAGGATAGGAGTAAAGTTTAATGATGCCCATACCTCTGGTCACAGACTGGGCCTCAGGGGCACTGACCCCGAAACCCCCTCCAGGTATACCACAACAGATGACTCAGGAATAGTCACCCACTGAAAAAAATACTGGAAGCAGAAACGTCAGCTAGCCCAAACCCCACCCACAGGCTAACCCAGATTTGCTTGGGTAGCATTGAAAATTAGGTTGAGCGAATACTAGGCAGGTCCTTACCTGCCTAGTATGGGCCAACAGGTATGTTGCAGTATTCCTCCTATCTTATATTCTTATGTTCAGCCCCCACCCCTTGTGCTAATCCAGAATCAGCCCACAGGACTAGTGCTAACTCTCACTCAGCCTTAGTGCTAGTCTAGACTCTACTAGGGACCCTACCACAGTCACCACTAAAACCTTAAATATACAACCATCATTACACAGGACCATAACCCACATTACAGATGTAGTGGAGGAGGACTTCTTCTGGGGAAAGTGCTGGTCTCCTGGAAGCAGGACTGGGAGGCTCTGGCTTCGCTACTGAAGATTATAGTACAGTCTTAGAAACTGCAAAAATTGAGAACACATCTACCACAAATTACACCCACCCAAAAGCAGAAGGGTGCAAATTCTATTTTTGGGGCATCTGTAAACATGGAATATCAGGAAAACCAAATGGGACATCCAATTTTGAGCATCCCAAAAAATATCGCGACCTCCTGTCTAAAGAAGTGTCCTGCAGATTCTTTCACCTGGAAATGTGTCACTCTTCAGTCCTCCAAAAACAGTGCTACAACACCAACTGACCTGTTTACCAATTAAAAGAGACCAGGAGGTATAGACCCCATAAGATAAACCGTAGTAGTTACAACAACCCCACTCCAAACGATTTTTTAGTGGCAGGAAACGAAGAAAGAAAATAGAAGGAATTAACCAAATTAGTCCACAACCTTAGAGACTTGTTGGATTGGAGGCACAGCCAGTGGCCTCTCATTGACCTCCAGAACCATAACTACTGATGCCAACAACAAAATCCCTCAACAAACACACAATACGACCTCGTTTATGTTTAGTAATATACAGGGCCTTAAGCCATCCACCAAAAACAAAATTCTTTTTATCTGTGGACTTTTAGAAGAGTCAAACAAGATATTTTCAGCCTTCACAGAGACCCACACAAAAGATCACTTCGACAACAAAATATGGATAACTGGGCACAATCGTTTTAGATGCGACAGAAAGAACAGGCAACAAGGGGGGGAGGGAGGGGTAGCTTGTATGTCAGAGTCACTCATCTGCACATAGATGCTGAACACCAGAAATGATGTAGTTGAAGTTCTAACAAAAAAGATCGAGAACCAAAACCTAGTTATCGTGGATGTATATAAACCAGCCAATTTTCAGTAGCTGTTCCTTGAACAGCTACTAAAAATTGATTACTGTCTGGAAAGCCTTTCAGTCCCATCCCCAAGCAACTTGCTACTTAGGGAAGCGACATACAAAATGGAAGAATGTAGGAAATAATGTTATAACAGAAACGATCCCTTGAGGAAGTACAGATGAAGAGTCGCACACACTTGAGCTGCTAAACCTCTAAAATAAACACACCCTAAGTCAGCAGATAGTGGAGATAACAAGACTGTAAAACACACGTGATGTTATTTTCACAAATAATGAGGACCTGGTAAGAAACAATATCAGAAACGACTAATTTTGATCACAATTTAAACGAAGTTCAGACAAACATTCACAGGGGGCCCTTAACAGCAAAATGTATGCAGCTATGAGGATGTCTTCAACAAATTTAATTTAAAAAACAAGAACAACTGGGATCAGGTGAACCATGTCTTAAATGAAGCATGTTGGGAAGATGTCATAAATAACATGGATCTAAACCAGTGTCTTGAAAGGATCAACTTCCTGGCAGCTGAAGTATGTTCAGGGCATATTCCACTAAGAAAAAAGAAAAGAAGAAAACTGGAGAGAGATGCTCCCTCTACAGAACACAAAGAATCACGAAATGAAGCGCGGACCAGGGAAGTGGGAAGTATCGAGCTTAAATTAAAAGATTTATACAGGATCCAGGAGAGACAGGAGGAGCTAAAAGCGATTAGTGAAACTGAAAGACATTCGAAATGTTCCTTTTCATACGCCAAAAACAAAGCAAAAACCTGCTCAGACATGACGGGACTTACACAGATGGCAACAAAGAAATAAGTGAGATATTGAAATCTCAGTATGACTCTGTGTTTAGTGAGCCACTACTCAGTCTATAGTTTGACAGTTCAAATGATTTTTTCATGAATGAGCCTCAAAACTCCCTCAATGTGTGCCAAATTTCAGACATTAACCCAACTCCATTAGATTTTGAGAAAGCCATTCACAACATGCCCATGCATTCAGCCCCAGACCCAGACTCGTGAAACTGTGTTCATTAAGAACTGCAAGAAACCCTTGTCGTGTGCCCTAAGTATGCTATGGAGAAGGAGCATTGACATGGGTGAAATTCCAGTCACTAAAAAGATCGAATATAGACCCACACCGTAAAGGTGGAAGCAAAGCATTAGCTAAGAACTATAAACGAAAAGCTCTAACGTTCCACATCATAAAAATCTTTGAAAGAGTACTTAGAAGAATGATTGCAAACCACTTGGGTTTCCAAAAACTCCACAATCCAGGGCAACAAAGCAAGAAAGTTTTAAAGTAGCTGACAAGAATCACAAGTCCTCTGTACACTGAGTCTCTTCTTACATTCTGTGGGATTCCTTAATATGGCTGACTTACAAAGTCTCATCTCGGTTCATGCAAGGAATTCCACACTGTCTAAATAATCACCACAATGAACATGAACAGCAGTAACACGCGCTCTGGGATGGTATTTTCTCAGGTGAGTAATGTGCAGTCCTCTCTGATTTGCACCTCCCAGGCGTCTTAAAATAATAACTGGGCCTTGACTTGCCTGTGTTGACAAAGGGTCCACCAGACCGTAAGTTCAAGGCATTTCCTAGAACTAGGTCTAAGGCTAACACCTCCTCTCGAACACCGAAAGAATGAGGAGCAGACCTGCGATCATACTACTGCTTCATGACACTCTGGCTGGCCTGGAATTTGTCTGCTGCGCTCCACCCCGCCTGGTCCAGATGTTTCCTGAAAAGGATATTACCTGCTCATCTTGTCCTCTCCAGTACTTTGGAAAAACTGGCCGCTCTCTTTCTGACAGACTTAGAGCACAAAAGAAGAGTTAGACTTGTTGAAATTAATAATGCTAGTTTCTGTCATGCTAGATATCACAGACATCCTATTAACTGGTCGTCTGCTAAGAGTGTTTACTTTTCTTCTAGTCTTCATATACATCGTCGTACTGAATCCTCCCTTATACACAACTTTCCTAATATGAATCCTAGTCCTGACTTTGTCTCTGTAGATGCCTTTCTCATTACATTGTCAAATGATGCTGCAAACTTCAGAACACTTGTGACTTTAGCTGATCTTAATCTCATCCACTCATTATCTCTTCACTCTTCCTGTCCTCTGCCTGGGTGGAAACCTGGGATTTTGTCCTTCCCTCGTGAACCATTAGCTCATCTGCAGTGTTACTTATTTTTTTATCTGTTCTTAAACTACTTACACTACTACTACTACTATTACGCTACTACTACTACTACTATTACACTACTACTACTACTAATACTATTACACAACTATTATTACTACTACTACTTTCTGACTAACACTCCACTCCTGCCACTGTTGTAATACTTATGCAGCTTCTACCAACATCACCTCTGCTTCTACAGTTATACTACTTCCTCGTCTCGTTTTACTACTCCTTTCCCCGCTCTTTCTCGTGTACACAGTGACTCTCGCGCTTCTGTGTTTGCTTAATGAAACAAGTGGGACCAAAACGTCGACTTAAGTTACAGTCTTCTATTTGCGGGTTGTTTGTGTGTTCCAGTCATGGTACTGTGTTATCATCATCATCATCAAAGTGAAAAAAAATAAATGTTTATTCTACAAAGTGACCAAAAAGTCGTCACATACAGAGAAATTTATCAGTTATTGCAGAATGTAAATTA